>NC_080056.1:24255345-24305345 GCF_026212465.1 Amaranthus tricolor | reverse complement strand
CTTAAACTTGGTTTGTTTTGCACGAAACTTGGCACACAACACTATTTGGTATATCTTATTGTGTTGAAGTGGTTAGAACTGAAAATCATTGTCATATGGTAGAAATTACGTGTTAAGTTGCGATTTTAAGCGTTTTTAAGCTTTTTTGGCACTTTCGCTCATAAAGCAGCACAAACTTGGTTTGTTTTGCACGAAACTTGGCACACAACAATTTTTGGTATATATTATTGTGTTGAAGTGGTTCGAATTGAAAATAATAGTCATATGCTTGAAATTATGTGTTAAGTTGCGATTTTATGCGTTGTTAAGCTTTTTGGCATTTTCGCGCATAAATTTGCTTAAACTTCGTTTGTTTCGCACGAAACTTGGTACACAACACTATTTGGTATATATAATTGTTTTGTACCGGTTAGAATTTTAAATCATATTCATATGCTAGAAATTACGTGTTAAGTTGCGATTTTATGCGTTTTTAAACTTTTTTGACACTTTCGCGCATAAAATACCTCAAACTTGGTTTGTTTTGCATGAAACTAGGCACACTATTTCGTAAATATTATTGTATTGAAGTGGTTAGAATTGAAAATAGTTGTCATATACTAGAAATTACGTGTTAATTTGTGATTTTACGCGTTTTGAAGCTTTTTTGGCACTTTCGCGCACAAAGCAGCTTAAACTTGGTTTGTTTTGTACGAAACTTGGCACACAACTCTATTTGGTATATATTATTGTGTTGAAGTGGTTAGAATTGAAAATCATTGTCATATGCTAGAAATTATGTTTTAAGTTGCATTTTGATGCGTTTTTAAGCTTTTTTGTTTTGTGTACCATTTGGTATATACTATTTGGTATATACTATTTAGTGTTGTGAGCATAAATTAGCTTAAACTTGGTTTGTTTTGCACGATTCTTGGCTTACAACACTATTTAGTATATATAATTTTGTTGAAGTGAATATAGTTTGTAGGAATGCTAATGGATGATCGAATGCAACAGGAGGGGGGGTGAACTGTTGTGTAGAAGGTTTAAGATTTTTACCTCTAATTTTTGCAGAATTGTATCAAGTAAAGAACACAACTTAAACTCAAAAAAACGAAAAGAAAAATAATAAAGGAGACAAAGATTTTACGTGGAAACCTTCTTGGCCTAATAAGAAGGAAAAACAACGACCCCCGGGATTTCAAAATTCTCACTATGTTAAGGCAATCAATTACAATTACACAAAACAATGTTTGCTTCACTTGAAGCTTCTCAATTCTCTAAATGCTTCACTCAAAGCTTCTCTACTTAGGCCTACTTCTCTTCTCTTCTCTTTCTCTCCTTCTCTTTCTCTTCTCTTGATTCTATTCTCTATTCCCTTAGACTTCCCATAAGTCTAATTACAACAAAACACTCAATTACCCTTTACAAGGCCAATTCTCATGAAGATTAAAATTAAGTAGTTGCTTAAGAAAAATATAATGAATTAATTGGCATTCAAAAACAGAAAATATTTTTCTTTGAATAATCTCCCTTAAATGGACACTCTCTATTCATTTTCGCTTAACCGTAGCTTCCCTCTTTTATAAAGGGAACAGCCGTCAGTGCACTCAGCCCACGTTCCCCATGAGATGCACTTATCCCACGACTTCCATAAACTTACTTGCTCCCAAAGAAAGTGGGAAGTTAGTTGAAAGTAGGAGTGGAACATGCTGTACGGTTAATATTACATGGGTTAAAGGAAGATCCTAAAATGTAGGAGACTAATTCAAAGTAGAGAACAAGTCTCTTGGATGTCCGAGTTTATAGGAGATAAACAAGGAATTAGTCTTCTCCATGTTTTTAGGCGTATTAAAAATATTTTGCCAATTAGTAAATAAATTTAATTAAGCAACTAATTAAATTTTAACCTTTTACATTAACTAAAAACAGAAAACATAATTTTCGTAACTTCCAGTCAATGTCTTCTTCAGACCTGTATTGTGGGGAACAGCGCACTGTCTCCATCTACAACTTTCGTCAGGACTTCAACTCTAGGAACAGTAAACTGACTTCTAAAGCAATTGCCCAACTTCTTGGATATTTGAGACATGTACAACTTCCACGAATCAAGTCATAGGCTTCATCAACGATTCAAATTAAACCGGATATATACATACAAAACAATCTCTAAAAATATGTTTGTTTATTTAAGAGTGAAGTCATCATCAAAACCTTAAGAGGCCAACAAATTCCCCCTTTTTGATGAAGACAAACTTTATAAACAAACTTAAGTAGAATTGAGTAAAACAAAATTCTTAGAGCATACTAGAGATTAAAGCAACTCTAAACAACTTAGCAAATCAACTCGTTACAATATAATTTACCAAGCATTCACAATAAAACAGTTTACTCCATAATATCAAATATTTTTCAAAACTAATTAATCTAAAACTTAAATGAAATAAACTAAAATAAACTAAAATAAATAACTAAACTGACATAATAAAACTAACATAATAAAACTAACATAATAAAACTAACATAATAAAACTAACACACATTAACTAACATAATTAAACTAACACACATTGTTAAATAATTTCAATCAGAAACATTTTGAGAACAAATGCACAAGAAAAATAAATATCCTCAAAAAACTTAGCAACACAGATGATCACTAAACATAGAATCAATATAAATCAACCAAGATATGTAACTGTGTATTCACTTCTCCTCTTAAGTTTGTGCATAATCTTCCCCCTTTTGTCATCAATCAAAAAGAATTGGGAGTTATCAAAACTCAGCACAAACCAAATAGATTTGTTAGTGATGAAAACAAGAAACAATAATGAAAGCAAGCACCATAAAAGTAATCAAACCTGCAAATAGTCAATTGTCACAGACCATGAATATAAAAACAAAGAAAGAAAAGTAGCAATTGTTCAAAGGTACATCAACAATGTACCCCAGATGGTACAAAAATAGAAAAAGAAATTGTTTGATAAGTGTCACAACCAACAAATCATTAAAATTATGAGGAGAGGGATCAAGGGTCGGTCTCTTCTTCATCAATGTACTCAGTCTGCACTTCCACTGTGTCTAGCTTGGCACCAAGACGTTGTTCCATTTGGTTTAGCTGATCCACAATTGAAGCAAGCGAGACACGAGTTTCATCTTGAAAGGCAGTGAATTGAGACTGTAGATCAAGGAGCTTGGAGAGAATGGTATGTAAGGAAACTGCAGGAATAGAGTCAAAGTTAGTACAACCAATATTAGGTGAAGTGTGTGATTGTGGTGGTGGTGTAAACTGTATTGGTGATGGAGGTGGGGATGGAATTTGATGTGGTGGTGAATTGGCTGGCTTGGGAGAGGAAGGTTCATTAGGAGTGGGCTCAAGGACGGTGTCAGATGGTGTTTCATCAACCACAGTAGCCTTGCGTTTCGAGGCCAACCTCCCACTCTTCCTTTGCATTGACTTAGCCTTTTTCCTTATAGCCAACACAATCTCTTCATCATTGGAATCACTGCAGAGATTGTGAGGAACATTTTCATCCAAGGCCTCCTTTTGCTTTTCCTCTTCCCCCTTACTTTCAGCTCCATCCTGTTCCTCTTTCTTAGATGTTTCAATATTTTCAGAGGGAACAGGATCTTGTTCCTTTTCTTCCTTGTCCTCCTTGTCCTCCTTTCCCTCTTCAACTTCTTCAGCCCCGTCTTCTTCAGATTCAACTTCTACAACCTCCTCATGCATCAAAACTCCCTCATCATTCAATTTCAAACGCAAATTTTGTAAACATTTAGCACCAATTTTCATGTTGGGACCCATTGGGTACTCCAATCCTTCCAATGGAACCTCAAATTTTCTAAAAATCCTGGTTAGCAACCCTCCATAACCAATGAAACTTTTCTTTTCAATGCAATCTGATAAATGAGAGATCATCAATGAAGGAAAATTTATTTTAATGTGTTTTTCCATGCAGTAAATTAAAGTGGCGTCACGCAAACTCACTTGACTACGTTTTGAGTTTCGTGGTAAAATGAATCTGCGAGCAACATTGTACAACAACTTATGCATAGGAGAAAGAACATTGTTACTAATTTTCCCTTTTTGATCAACTCCTAAAAATTTTAGAATTGTTCGTTCATTGATACTAGAAAATGAAATCTTCGACCCAATATAATATGTATCAAAACCAACATTGGGAACATTAAACCATTCCCCTAATAAAGCACTGTTAAATTCAATTTTAACAGTTTTAACAACACTAGAACACATTCCACCATCATTTGAGAAATTTAAAATAAATTCTCTCATTAGGTTTGGAAAAATTGAATTGCAACTGAAATTTGACATCAATGATTCCCATTCTTGAAAACTCAAAATGTCATGCAATCTTGGAAAGTTAGTAGAATCATACCAATATTTATCCAACCCGAACCCTACTGTCATCTCCTTTGAAACCTCTTCAGCACTGTTTGGATCAACATGCTTTGAGTGCTTAACTACTCTGGAAGATGAACCACCTGTTGAAATCTTTCTTTTGGTACTTGTGGGTTCAGTGGAGTGTTTTGGTGATTCTTGTGTGGTTTCAGTTGGTGTTGGTGGTGCATCCTGCAGTAATGGTGGTGGAAGAACTACTCTTAGTGGTTTTGGTTGGTCGGGTATACAGGATTTGGTAGTTTTGTTGCCTGATTTAGATGATTTGGGGGTTTTCATTTTTTTTAATTTTTGAAGGTTTTGAGAGAAGGAAGAAGGACGGTTTCTTGAGTGAGAAATTGAGAGAAGGTTTGGGAAGGTAGAGTGTAATGACGTAAAGGAGGGGTTTTTAAATGATTGAAGTGACGGTTACTCCTCCAAGTCCCATCACTTTATTGCCCTTTGCATTGCTTGAGTGAAGAAAACCGTTCTCCCAAAAATTTTAGTTTAAGTTGGCCGAAAAAAAATAAAAATAAAAAATGACATATGAATAAATTATGAAATATGAGTATTAAAATAAAATAAGAAGAAAAAGGATAGGAAAATGATGAATTAAAAAAAATTATAAGGAAAATAATGAACATATTGCATTGATCTTATCAAATTAACAACATGCAAATAAGAAAACATTCATAGTACAAGCTTTATTACGTGTTTACCTGATCCATGCAATAATTGATTTTCAATCAAGATATTGAGATTGATTCCTGACCTTTTCATTCTCATGATGCTTCAATGGGAAATATATGCAACTAACTTTAGTGGAGCTTGATCATACCAAGTTCCAATCTCATCTTTTCATATTGTTCCCTAGGAAGTGGTTTGGTCAGAATATCTGCAACTTGTTCATTTGTGTTAACATGCTTTAATATAATATTTTTGTGTTCTACGTTATCCTTAAGAAAATGATGTCTAATATGTATATGTTTAGCAAGAGAATGATGCACTGGATCTTTGGATATACATATGGCACTGGTATATCACAATAAATAGGAATGCATTCAACTTTAATACCAAAATTTCTTAGTTGCTGTTTTATCCAAAGCATTTGGGAACAGCAAGCTGCTGCTGCTACGTATTCAGCTTCGGTAGTGGATAATGCAACAGTATTTTGCTTCTTGGAACTCCATGAAACTAAACATGAGCCAAGAAATTGTACCATACCTGATGTACTTTTTCTATTTACAAGATCACCTGTATAATCTGCATCACTAAAACCTTTTAAATCATAAACATCACTTTTAGGATAAAATAAGGACAAGTCGTCTGTTCCCTTCAAATATCTTAAAATTCGTTTGACTGCCGTGAGATGTGATTCTTTAGGATTTGATTGAAATCTAGCACATAAACCAACACTAAAGGAAATATCAGGTCTACTTGCAGTTAGATATAATAAAGAACCTATCATGCCTCGATACATTGTTTGATCTACGTTAGTTCCTTTTAGGTCTTCATCTAATCTAACATTTGTAGCCATGGGTGTATGGTTGGTTTTAGCATTTGTTAGACCATATTTCTTTAGAAGTTCTTTTATATATTTTTGTTGATGAATGAAGATACCATTTTCGGTTTGTTTAATTTGTAACCCAAGGAAAAAATTTAGTTCTCCCATCATGCTCATTTCAAATTCTGTGCCCATTAGGTTAGCAAATTCTTTACATAATAAATCATTAGTGGCACCAAAAATAATATCATCAACATAAATTTGAACAACCAAAATATTAGAACCTTTATTCTTAAAGAACAAGGTTTTGTCGATTTTTCCTCTTACAAAGTTATTTTGAATCAAAAACTTTGAAAGTCTTTCATACCATTGCCTAGGAGCTTGCTTCAAGCCATATAGGGCTTTATCAAGCTTGTAGACATGATCAGGACAAGAGGTATTTTCAAAACCTGGGGGTTGTTCAACAAAAACTTCTTCATCAAGAAAGCCATTTAAAAAAGCACATTTCACATCCATTTGATATAATTTAAAATTCATGAATGCAGCAAAAGAAATTAAAATTCTAATAGCCTCTAACCTTGCTACCGGAGCAAATGTCTCAGTATAATCAATACCTTCTTGTTGATTGTACCCTTTGACCACGAGTCTTGCTTTGTTTCTTACAATTATTCCATGCTCTTCTAGCTTATTCCGAAATACCCATTTCAAACCAATTACCTTTTTGCCTTTTGGTTTGGGTTCTAAGTGCCACACTTTATTTCTTTCAAATTCATTTAATTCATCTTGCATGGCTACTATCCATTCGGAATCCTTTAGAGCTTCTTCGTGATTTTTGGGTTCAAGTGATGATAGGAACGCAAAGTGTGCACAAAAGTTTCTCAGTTGGGATCTGGTTTGTGTTCCTTTATTCATATCACTTATAATCAGATCAAGAGGATGATAACTTTGGTATTTCCAAGGTTTAGGCACAAATTCTCTGGAGGGAACAGTAGCATGTTCTGTTTCAGCATCTGGATTTGCATTTTGTTCAGCTACTGGATCATCTTGGTCAGCTGCGGGAACAGTTGGATTGGGAACAGTCTGTTGGTCCTGTTGTTCTGGCAGTTCCTGGATTTGGTCAGTTTCTTCTGCCTCTTCTTGTGTAGACTGTTCACTTGCTGTTCCATGATCTTGCACTTTAATTCCTTCATCATCATCTTCCAAGTTTGTAAGACCTATTTTAATATTACTTGTTTCCTGTTCACTTGTTGAAAAGTTAGTTTCATCAAAAATTATGTGAACAGATTCCTCTACGCACATTGTTTTCTTATTATAAACTCTGTAAGCTTTGCTATGTGATGAATAACCGAGGAATACTGCTTCATCACTTCTTTCATCAAACTTACCTATATTTCGTTTACCATTCACATGAACAAAACATTTGCATCCAAACACTCGAAAATAGGAAATATTTGGTTTAAGACCTTTGATTAATTCATAGGGTGTCTTAGAAGTGATTGGCCTTATTAGTACACGATTCAAAATATAGCATGCAGTATTGACGGCCTCGGCCCAAAAATTCCTAGGTAGACCACTAGCAATCAACATGGTCCTAGCCATTTCTTCTAAGGTCTTATTTTTCCTTTCTACCACTCCATTTTGTTGTGGTGTTCTAGGTGCGGAAAAATTGTGATTTATGCCATGTTCATTGCAATAATTCATGAAGTTTGAATTTTCAAATTCTTTCCCATGATCAGACCTTATGTGAACGATTTGATTATTGGTAGATTTTTGTATTTTATTAGCAAAAGAAACAAACTCATCAAAAGCTTCATCTTTGCTTACCAAAAATAAGGTCCAAGTAAATCTACTAAAATCATCAACTATGACAAACACATATCTTTTGCCACTACGACTTTGTGTTCTCATAGGTCCACATAAATCCATATGAATTAATTCTAATGGTCTAGTGGTAGTCACAACGTTCTTTGATTTAAAGGATGACCACACTTGTTTTCCTTTAGCACAAGGAATTTTATTGCAGGTAATCTTCTTACTAGGTCTTTTGATCTTAATGTGTTAATCAATGAATAACTAGCATGACCTAGACGTTTGTGCCAAAGAAGTGGGTCTTCTTCAATAACACTTAAACACGTTAGACTGTTTCTGCGAACAGTGTCCAGGTCCACCACATAGGTGTTCCCTTTTCTGATTCCCTCCAGCACAGGGTTTCCTGTACTGTTCCTAGAAATTATGCATCGTTCAGAAGTAAATTTAACAGAGTTACCTTTGTCGCAAAATTGAGAAATACTTAACAAATTGTGTTTTAAATTCTCGACTAAAAATACGTTATCGATGGCATGAGAACTAGACCTTCCAACCTTTCCTTTGGCAATTATCTCACCCTTCATGTTGTCACCGAAGGTTACTGTTCCCCCATCATAGGCTTCAAGTGAGAGAAATTTAGATTTGTCACCCGTCATATGCTTGGAACACCCACTGTCGAGATACCATGAGTTGTTCCCCCTCACTTGAACCTGCAAAGCAAACTAATGGTTAGGTATAGGAACCCATTCATCCTTGGGTTCCTTGTCGACAATACTTGAATCACATTTCTTAATCCATATTCGTTCGACATAATTTTTATTTGCTTTGATATGCTGTTCCTTCTTTATACATTGATGTTTCAGGTGTCCACTTTTACCGCAGAAGGAACATATTTTGCTACTAGGGAGATCTACATAGACCTTTTTCTTTTTATCATTCTTCATATAGCCTAGTCCTTCTTTACTTTTGATTTTAGCATTTAGAATCCATTTGGGAATTTCATTGAATTTCCCTTTTCCTCTTAAGTTTATTTTATTTTTCAAATTTTCATTTTCAATTTCGTAGGATTCTAATTTTGATTTCAACTTTTGAAATTCAGTGTTAACCATGTGAGTAGATATATTGTTTGCATCTTTACTTAATCCTAACAATCTGTTTTGATTCATTTCGATACTAAGAAAAATAAATTCTTGTTTCAATTTCTCAATTGTCTCTTTCAAAACAACATTCTGATCTAGCAAATTAAAAAATCTGCTTTGTACATCTATTCTAAATGAATTTAGATAGGATACATGATCCTTGTTTGAGTTGAGGTCTTTCTCGATTTGGAGACACTTGGTATTCGGTTTTTCTAATTTCTCTTGTGTCTCCAAGAGCAACTTAATTAATTTATTCTTACTGAGTTTAGACAGTTGTTTAAGAGATGGACTAGAAGACATTACCTCTTTTTCTTTAGACTCTTCATGAGATGCCATGAGACACAGGTTTGCTATTTCTTCTTCCACTGGAGCTTCTGTCTCAGCCTCGCTCTCCGTATCTCACCAAGCTGCAATCATTGCTTTTGTAAAATCAGTTTTGAAGTTTCCCTTCTTATATTGTCTTCCAACTTCTCTTGCTTTTCCCTTGCCCTTCTCATTTTTCCATTGAGGGCAATCCTTGATAAAGTGTTCAATGCCCCCGCATTTGTGGCATTCAAAATTTGTCTTCAAGTTTGTAGTTCCCTTTTCTTTATTATTTCTTTGATTTCCATATCTTCTGTTCCTGAAGAATTTTTTGAATTTACGTGCCAACAAAGCTGCTTCCTCTTCACCATCTTCTGATTCTTCACTGTCATCTACTGCCAGAGCCAATCCTTTGTTTCGGGAACTGTCAGCGGTTCCCAAATGCAATTCATGGGTCATTAGAGAACCAGCCAGCTCTTCCAAATTAAACTTGGTGAAATCTTTGGACTCCTGGATGGCAGTGACCTTTGCTCTCCAGCGTTCGTCTTGAAAAAGACTCCTAAGTACTTTCCTAACTTATTCATCAACGGGAATGATTCTACCAAGAGAGACTAACTCATTCGTAATGTTTGTGAACCTAGTGAACATCTCTTGAATGTTTTCCCTCGGTTCCATGACGAATCTTTCATATTTGGACATTAGCAAGTCAATCTTGGATCTCTTTACTTCACTAGTACCTTTATGGGTAACTTCTCGCAGGTCCCAAATCTGCTTGGCAGTTTTGCAACCTATAATACGATTGTGTTCATTGGGTCCAAGACCACAGTGAAGCAATTTGATAGCAAGAGCGTTCATCTCCATCTTTTGAAAATCTACTTTTTCATATTCAGTGATTGGTTTTGGAACAGCTTCATTGTTGGAGTTGATGGTCGTCACCTCAAAGTCTCCAATTTCAATGACTCTCCAAACTTGATAGTTTTCGGCTTTTATGAAGATTTCCATTCTATTTTTCCAGTAAGTATAGAATTTCCCATCGAACATGGGTGGCCTTTGTGTGGAGTACCCCTCTTCCATACGCTCGTTCATCTTCAACATCTTTCCAGGGAACAGGATACTGCTCTCAGGATTTCCTGATTAAATGAGGAACAGGGCTCTGATACCAATTGTAGGAATGCTAATGGATGATCGAATGCAACAAGAGGGGGGGTGAATTGCTGTGTAGAAGGTTTAAGATTTTTACCTCTAATTTTTGCAGAATTGTATCAAGTAAAGAAAACAACTTAAACTCAAAAAAACGAAAAGAAAAATAATAAAGGAGACAAAGATTTTACGTGAAAACCTTCTTGGCCTAATAAGAAGGAAAAACCACGACCCCCCGGGATTTCAAAATTCTCACTATGTTAAGGCAATCAATTACAATTACACAAAACAATGTTTGCTTCACTTGAAGCTTCTCAATTCTCTAAATGCTTCACTCAAAGCTTCTCTACTTAGGCCTACTTCTCTTCTCTTCTCTTTCTCTCCTTCTCTTTCTCTTCTCTTGATTCTATTCTCTATTCCCTTAGACTTCCCATAAGTCTAATTACAACAAAACACTCAATTACCCTTTACAAGGCCAATTCTCATGAAGATTAAAATTAAGTAGTTGCTCAAGAAAAATATAATGAATTAATTGGCATTCAAAAACAGAAAATATTTTTCTTTGAATAATCTCCCTTAAATGGACACTCTCTATTCATTTCCGCTTAACCGTAGCTTCCCTCTTTTATAAAGGGAACAGCCGTCAGTGCACTCAGCCCACGTTCTCCATGAGATGCACTTATCCCACGACTTCCCTAAACTTACTTGCTCCCAAAGAAAGTGGGAAGTTAGTTGAAAGTAGGAGTGGAACATAACTGCTGTACGGTTAATATTACATGGGTTAAAGGAAGATCCTAAAATGTAGGAGACTAATTCAAAGTAGAGAACAAGTCTCTTGGATGTCCGAGTTTATAGGAGATAAACAAGGAATTAGTCTTCTCCATGTTTTTAGGCGTATTAAAAATATTTTGCCAATTAGTAAATAAATTTCATTAAGCAACTAATTAAATTTTAACCTTTTACATTAACTAAAAACAGAAAACATAATTTTCGTAACTTCCAGTCAATGTCTTCTTCAGACCTGTATTGTGGGGAACAGCGCACTGTCTCCATCTACAACTTTCGTCAGGACTTCAACTCTAGGAACAGTAAACTGACTTCTAAAGCAATTGCCCAACTTCTTGGATATTTGAGACATGTACAACTTCCACGAATCAAGTCATAGGCTTCATCAACGATTCAAATTAAACCGGATATATACCTACAAAACAATCTCTAAAAATATGTTTGTTTATTTAAGAGTGAAGTCATCATCAAAACCTTAAGAGGCCAACATAGTTGAAAATCATAATCATATGCTAGAAATTACGTGTTAAGTTGCGATTTTATGCGTTTTAAAGCTTTTTTGACACTTTCGCGCATAAAGTAGCTTAAATTGGATTTGTTTTGCACGAAACATGGCACACAACATTATTTGGTATATATTATTGTGTTGAAGGGGAGAATTGAAAATCATATCCGTATGCTAGAAATAACATGTTAAATTGCGATTTTTTGCATTTTTAAGCTTTTTTGGCACCTTCGCGCATGAAGTATCTCAAACTTCGTTTGTTTCGCACGAAACTTGGTACACAACAGTATTTGGTATATATTATTGTGGTGTAGTGGTCAGAATTGAATATCATAGTCATATGAAGAACTTACGTGTTAAGTTGCGATTTTATGCGTTTTTAAGCTTTTTTGGCACTTTCGCTCATAAAGTAGCTTAAACTTGGTTTGTTTTGCACGAAACCTTGCACACAACACTATTTGGTATATCATATTGTGTTAAAGTGGTTAGAATTGAAAATCATTGTCATATGCTAGAAATTACGTGTTAAGTTGCGATTTTAAACGTTTTAATGCTTTTTTGGCACTTTCGCGCATAAAGTAGCATTAACTTGGTTTGTTTTGCACGAAACTTGGCACACAACAGTTTTTGGTATATATTATTTTTTTGAAGTGGTTAGATTTGAAAATCATAGACATTTGCTAGAAATTACGTGTGCATTTGCGATTTTATGCGTTTTTAAGCTTTTTTGGCACTTTCGCGCATAAAATAGGTCAAACTTAGTTTGTTTTGCACGAAACTTGGCACACAACAATATTTCGTATGTAATAATCTGATGAAGTGATTAAAATTGAAAATCATAATCCTATGTTAGAAATTATTTGTTAAGTTGGGATTTATGCGCATTATGCTTTTTTGGCACTTTCGCGCATAAAGTTGCTCAAACTTGGTTTGTTTTGCACGAAACTTGGCACACAACACTATTTGATATATATTACTGTGTTGAAGTGGTTAGAATTGAAAATCATTGTCATATGCTAGAAATTACGTGTTAAGTTGCGATTTCATGCATTTTTACGCTTTTTTTGCACTTTCGCGCGTAAAGTAGCTCAAACTTGGTTTGTTTTGCACCAAACATGGCACACAACACAATTTAGTATATCTTAATTTGTTGAAGATTTTAGAATTGAAAATCATAGCCATATGCTAGAAATTACGTGTTAAGTTGCGATTTTATGCGTTTTTAAGCTTTTTTGGCACTTTCGCGCATAAAGTTGTTTAAACTTGATTTGTTTTGCACGAAACTAGGCAAACATCACTATTTGGTACATATTATTGTGTTGAAGTGGTTAGAATTGAATAATCATTATCATATGCTAAAAATTACTCGTTAAGTTGCGATTTTATACGTTTTTAAGCTTTTTTGGCACTTTCGCGCATAAAGTTGCATAAACTTGGTTTGTTTTGCACGAAACTTGGCACACAACACTATTTGGTATATATTATTGTGTTGATGTGGTTAGAATTAAATAATTATTATCATATGCTAGAAATTAGTAGTTAAGTTGCGATTTTATGCGTTTTTATGCTTTTTTGGCACTTATGCGCATAAAGTTGCTTAAACTTGGTTTGTTTTGCACGAAACTTGGACCACAACACTATTTCGTAAATATTATCCTGTAGAAGCGGTTAGAGTTGAAAATTGTAGTCCTATGCTACAAATTACGTGTTAATTTGCGATTTTATTCGTTTTAAAATTTTTTGGCACTTTCGCACATAAAATAGCTTAAAATTTGTTTGTTTTGCACAAAACTTGGCACTCAACACTATTTGGTATATATTATTTTGTTGAAGTGGTTAGAATTGAAAATCATAGTCATATGCTAGAAATTACGTGTTATGTTACGATTTTATGCGTTTTTAAGGTTTTTTGACACTTTCGCGCATAAAGTAGCTTAAACTTGGTTTGTTTTGCACGAAACTTAGCACATAACATCATTTCGTAAATATTATTCTGTTGAAGTGGTTAGAATTTAAAATCGTAGTCTTATGCTAGAAATTACGTGTTAATTTGCGATTTAATGCGTTGTTAAGCTTTTTTGGCACTTTCGCGCATAAAGTAGCTCAAACTTGGTTTGTTTTGCACGAAACTTTGCACACTACAATATTTAGTATATCTTATTCTGTTTAAGTGGTTAGAATTGAAAATCATAGTCATATGCTAGAAATTACGTGTTAAGTTGCGATTTTATGCGTTTTTAAGCTTTTTTGGCACTTTCGCACATAAAGTAGTTTAAACTTGATTTGTTTTGCACGAAACTTGGCAAACATCACTATTTGGTATATATTATTGTTTTGAAGTTTTTAGAATTGAAAAATTATTATCATATGCTAGAAATTATGAACTAAGTTGCGAGTTTATGCGTTTTTACGCTTTTTTGGCACTTTCACGCATAAAGTTTCTTAAACATGGTTTGTTTTGCACGAAACTTGGCCCACAACACTATTTCGTAAATATTATTCTATTGCATTGGTGAGAATTGAAAATCGTAGTCATATGCTAGAAATTACGTGTTTATTTGCGATTTTATGCATTTTAAAGCTTTTTTAGCACTTTCGGACATAAAGTTGCTTAAACTTGGTTAGTTTTGCACGAAACTTTACACACAACAGTTTTTGGTATATATTATTGTGTTGAAGTAGTTAGAATTTAAAATCATTGTCATATGCTAGAAATTACGTGTCATGTTGCGATGTTATGTGTTTTTAAGCTTTTTGGCTCTATCGCGCATAAAGTGGCTGAACCTTGGTTTGTTTTGCACGAAACTTGGCAAACAACACTATTTAGTATATCTTATTCTGTTAAAGTGGATAGATTTAAAAATCATTGTCATAAGCTAGAAATTACGTGTTAAGTTACGATTTTATGCGTTTTTAAGCTTTTTGGCACTTTGGCGCATAAAGTAGCTCAAACTTGGTTTGTTTTGCACGAAGCCTGGCACATAACACTATTTCATAAATATTATTCTGTTGAAGTGGTTAGAATTGAAAATCGTAGTCATATGCTAGAAATTACGTGTTAATTTGCGATTTTATGAGTTTTTAAGGCCTTTTGGCACTTTCGCGCATAAAGTAGCTCAAACTTGGTTTGTTTTGCACCAAACTTGCCACACAACACAATTTAGTATATCTTATTCGGTTGAAGTTTTTAGAATTGAAAATCATAGCCATATGCTAGAAATTACGTGTTATGTTGCGATTTTATGCGTTTTTAAGCTTTTTTGGCACTTTCGCGCATAAAGTTGCTTAAACTTGGTTTGTTTTGCAAGAAACCTAGCACACAACACTATTTCGTATATATTATTCTGTTGAAGGGGTTAGAATTAAATATCATTGTCATATGCTACAAATTACGTGTTAATTTGCGATTTTATGCGATTTTAAACTTTTTTGGCACTTTCGCGCATAAAGTAGCATAAACTTGGTTTGTTTTTCACGAAACTTGGCGCACAACACTATTTGGTATATATTATTGTGTTGAAGTGGTTAGAATTGAATAATTATTATCATATGCTAGAAATTAGAAGTTATGTTGCGATTTTATGCGTTTTAAAGCTTTTTTGGCACTTTCGCGCACAAAGTTGCTTAAACTTTGTTTGTTTTGCACGAAACTTGGCCTACAACACTATTTCGTAAATATTATTCTTTTGAAGTGGTTAGAATTGAAAATCATAGTGATATGTCAAAAATTACGTGTTAATTATCGATTTTATGCGTTTTAAAATTTTTTGGCACTTTCGCGCATAAAGTAGCTTAAACTTGGTTTGTTTTGCACGAAACTTGGCACACAACACTATTTGGTATATATTATTGTGTTGAAATGGTTAGAATTGAAAATCATAGTCATATGCTAGAAATTACGTGTTAAGTTGCGATTACATGCGTTTTTACTCTTTTTTGGCACTTTCGCGCATAAAGTAGCTCAAACTTGGTTTGTTTTGCACCAAACTTGCCACACAACACTATTTAGTATATCTTATTCTTTTGAAGTTTTTATAATAGAAAATCATAGCCATATGCTAGAAATTACGTGTTAAGTTGCGATTTTATGCGTTTTTAAGCTTTTTTGGCAATCATAAAGTAGCTTAAACTTGGTTTGTTTTGCACGAAACTTAGCACATAACATCATTTTGTAAATATTATTCTGTTGAAGTGGTTAGAATTTAAAATCGTAGTCTTATGCTAGAAATTACGTGTTAATTTGCGATTTAATGCGTTGTTAAGGTTTTTTGGCACTTTCGCGAATAAAGTAGCTCAAACTTGGTTTGTTTTGCACGAAACTTTGCACACTACAATATTTAGTATATCTTATTCTATTTAAGTGGTTAGAATTGAAAATCATAGTCATATGCTAGAAATTACGTGTTAAGTTGCGATTTTATGCGTTTTTAAGCTTTTTTGGCACTTTCGCACATAAAGTAGTTTAAACTTGATTTGTTTTGCACGAAACTTGGCACACATCACTATTTGGTATATATTATTGTTTTGAAGTTTTTAGAATTGAAAAATCATTATCATATGCTAGAAATTATGAACTAAGTTGCGAGTTTATGCGTTTTTACGCTTTTTTTGCACTTTCACGCATAAATTTGCTTAAACATGGTTTGTTTTGCACGAAACTTGGCCCACAACACTATTTCGTAAATATTATTCTATTGAATTGGTGAGAATTGAAAATCGTAGTCATATGCTAAAAATTACGTGTTTATTTGCGATTTTATTCATTTTAAAGCTTTTTTAGCACTTTCGGGCATAAAGTTGCTTAAACTTGGTTAGTTTTGCACGAAACTTTACACACAACAGTTTTTGGTATATATTATTGTGTTGAAGTAGTTAGAATTTAAAATCATTGTCATATGCTAGAAATTACGTGTCATGTTGCGATGTTATGCGTTTTTAAGCTTTTTGGCTCTTTCGAGCATAAAGTGGCTAAACCTTGGTTTGTTTTGCACGAAACTTGGCAAACAACACTATTTAGTATATCTTATTCTGTTAAAGTGGATAGATTTAAAAATCATTGTCATAAGCTAGAAATTACGTGTTAAGTTACGATTTTATGCGTTTTTAAGCTTTTTGGCACTTTGGCGCATAAAGTAGCTCAAACTTGGTTTGTTTTGCACGAAGCCTGGCACATAACACTATTTCATAAATATTATTCTGTTGAAGTGGTTAGAATTGAAAATCGTAGTCATATGCTAGAAATTACGTGTTAATTTGCGATTTTATGAGTTTTTAAGGCCTTTTGGCACTTTCGCGCATAAAGTAGCTCAAACTTGGTTTGTTTTGCACCAAACTTGCCACACAACACAATTTAGTATATCTTATTCGGTTGAAGTTTTTAGAATTGAAAATCATAGCCATATGCTAGAAATTACGTGTTATGTTGCGATTTTATGCGTTTTTAAGCTTTTTTGGCACTTTCGCGCATAAAGTTGCTTAAACTTGGTTTGTTTTGCAAGAAACCTAGCACACAACACTATTTCGTATATATTATTCTGTTGAAGGGGTTAGAATTAAATATCATTGTCATATGCTACAAATTACGTGTTAATTTGCGATTTTATGCGATTTTAAACTTTTTTGGCACTTTCGCGCATAAAGTAGCATAAACTTGGTTTGTTTTTCACGAAACTTGGCGCACAACACTATTTGGTATATATTATTGTGTTGAAGTGGTTAGAATTGAATAATTATTATCATATGCTAGAAATTAGAAGTTATGTTGCGATTTTATGCGTTTTAAAGCTTTTTTGGCACTTTCGCGCACAAAGTTGCTTAAACTTTGTTTGTTTTGCACGAAACTTGGCCTACAACACTATTTCGTAAATATTATTCTATTGAATTGGTGAGAATTGAAAATCGTAGTCATATGCTAAAAATTACGTGTTTATTTGCGATTTTATTCATTTTAAAGCTTTTTTAGCACTTTCGGGCATAAAGTTGCTTAAACTTGGTTAGTTTTGCACGAAACTTTACACACAACAGTTTTTGGTATATATTATTGTGTTGAAGTAGTTAGAATTTAAAATCATTGTCATATGCTAGAAATTACGTGTCATGTTGCGATGTTATGCGTTTTTAAGCTTTTTGGCTCTTTCGCGCATAAAGTGGCTGAACCTTGGTTTGTTTTGCACGAAACTTGGCAAACAACACTATTTAGTATATCTTATTCTGTTAAAGTGGATAGATTTAAAAATCATTGTCATAAGCTAGAAATTACGTGTTAAGTTACGATTTTATGCGTTTTTAAGCTTTTTGGCACTTTGGCGCATAAAGTAGCTCAAACTTGGTTTGTTTTGCACGAAGCCTGGCACATAACACTATTTCATAAATATTATTCTGTTGAAGTGGTTAGAATTGAAAATCGTAGTCATATGCTAGAAATTACGTGTTAATTTTCGATTTTATGAGTTTTTAAGGCCTTTTGGCACTTTCGCGCATAAAGTAGCTCAAACTTGGTTTGTTTTGCACCAAACTTGCCACACAACACAATTTAGTATATCTTATTCGGTTGAAGTTTTTAGAATTGAAAATCATAGCCATATGCTAGAAATTACGTGTTAAGTTGCGATTTTATGCGTTTTTAAGCTTTTTTGGCACTTTCGCGCATAAAGTTGCTTAAACTTGGTTTGTTTTGCAAGAAACCTAGCACACAACACTATTTCGTATATATTATTCTGTTGAAGGGGTTAGAATTAAATATCATTGTCATATGCTACAAATTACGTGTTAATTTGCGATTTTATGCGATTTTAAACTTTTTTGGCACTTTCGCGCATAAAGTAGCATAAACTTGGTTTGTTTTTCACGAAACTTGGCGCACAACACTATTTGGTATATATTATTGTGTTGAAGTGGTTAGAATTGAATAATTATTATCATATGCTAGAAATTAGAAGTTATGTTGCGATTTTATGCGTTTTAAAGCTTTTTTGGCACTTTCGCGCACAAAGTTGCTTAAACTTTGTTTGTTTTGCACGAAACTTGGCCTACAACACTATTTCGTAAATATTATTCTATTGAATTGGTGAGAATTGAAAATCGTAGTCATATGCTAAAAATTACGTGTTTATTTGCGATTTTATTCATTTTAAAGCTTTTTTAGCACTTTCGGGCATAAAGTTGCTTAAACTTGGTTAGTTTTGCACGAAACTTTACACACAACAGTTTTTGGTATATATTATTGTTTTGAAGTAGTTAGAATTTAAAATCATTGTCATATACTAGAAATTACGTGTCATGTTGCGATGTTATGCGTTTTTAAGCTTTTTGGCTCTTTCGCGCATAAAGTGGCTGAACCTTGGTTTGTTTTGCACGAAACTTGGCAAACAACACTATTTAGTATATCTTATTCTGTTAAAGTGGATAGATTTAAAAATCATTGTCATAAGCTAGAAATTACGTGTTAAGTTACGATTTTATGCGTTTTTAAGCTTTTTGGCACTTTGGCGCATAAAGTAGCTCAAACTTGGTTTGTTTTGCACGAAGCCTGGCACATAACACTATTTCATAAATATTATTCTGTTGAAGTGGTTAGAATTGAAAATCGTAGTCATATGCTAGAAATTACGTGTTAATTTGCGATTTTATGAGTTTTTAAGGCCTTTTGGCACTTTCGCGCATAAAGTAGCTCAAACTTGGTTTGTTTTGCACCAAACTTGCCACACAACACAATTTAGTATATCTTATTCGGTTGAAGTTTTTAGAATTGAAAATCATAGCCATATGCTAGAAATTACGTGTTATGTTGCGATTTTATGCGTTTTTAAGCTTTTTTGGCACTTTCGCGCATAAAGTTGCTTAAACTTGGTTTGTTTTGCAAGAAACCTAGCACACAACACTATTTCGTATATATTATTCTGTTGAAGGGGTTAGAATTAAATATCATTGTCATATGCTACAAATTACGTGTTAATTTGCGATTTTATGCGATTTTAAACTTTTTTGGCACTTTCGCGCATAAAGTAGCATAAACTTGGTTTGTTTTTCACGAAACTTGGCGCACAACACTATTTGGTATATATTATTGTGTTGAAGTGGTTAGAATTGAATAATTATTATCATATGCTAGAAATTAGAAGTTATGTTGCGATTTTATGCGTTTTAAAGCTTTTTTGGCACTTTCGCGCACAAAGTTGCTTAAACTTTGTTTGTTTTGCACGAAACTTGGCCTACAACACTATTTCGTAAATATTATCCTATTGAATTGGTGAGAATTGAAAATCGTAGTCATATGCTAAAAATTACGTGTTTATTTGCGATTTTATTCATTTTAAAGCTTTTTTAGCACTTTCGGGCATAAAGTTGCTTAAACTTGGTTAGTTTTGCACGAAACTTTACACACAACAGTTTTTGGTATATATTATTGTGTTGAAGTAGTTAGAATTTAAAATCATTGTCATATGCTAGAAATTACGTGTCATGTTGCGATGTTATGCGTTTTTAAGCTTTTTGGCTCTTTCGCGCATAAAGTGGCTGAACCTTGGTTTGTTTTGCACGAAACTTGGCAAACAACACTATTTAGTATATCTTATTCTGTTAAAGTGGATAGATTTAAAAATCATTGTCATAAGCTAGAAATTACGTGTTAAGTTACGATTTTATGCGTTTTTAAGGCTTTTGGCACTTTGGCGCATAAAGTAGCTCAAACTTGGTTTGTTTTGCACGAAGCCTGGCACATAACACTATTTCATAAATATTATTCTGTTGAAGTGGTTAGAATTGAAAATCGTAGTCATATGCTAGAAATTACGTGTTAATTTGCGATTTTATGAGTTTTTAAGGCTTTTGGCACTTTCGCGCATAAAGTAGCTCAAACTTGGTTTGTTTTGCACCAAACTTGCCACACAACACAATTTAGTATATCTTATTCGGTTGAAGTTTTTAGAATTGAAAATCATAGCCATATGCTAGAAATTACGTGTTAAGTTGCGATTTTATGCGTTTTTAAGCTTTTTTGGCACTTTCGCGCATAAAGTTGCTTAAACTTGGTTTGTTTTGCAAGAAACCTAGCACACAACAGTATTTCGTATATATTATTCTGTTGAAGGGGTTAGAATTAAATATCATTGTCATATGCTACAAATTACGTGTTAATTTGCGATTTTATGCGATTTTAAACTTTTTTGGCACTTTCGCGCATAAAGTAGCATAAACTTGGTTTGTTTTTCACGAAACTTGGTGCACAACACTATTTGGTATATATTATTGTGTTGAAGTGGTTAGAATTGAATAATTATTATCATATGCTAGAAATTAGAAGTTATGTTGCGATTTTATGCGTTTTAAAGCTTTTTTGGCACTTTCGCGCACAAAGTTGCTTAAACTTTGTTTGTTTTGCACGAAACTTGGCCTACAACACTATTTCGTAAATATTATTCTATTGAATTGGTGAGAATTGAAAATCGTAGTCATATGCTAAAAATTACGTGTTTATTTGCGATTTTATTCATTTTAAAGCTTTTTTAGCACTTTCGGGCATAAAGTTGCTTAAACTTGGTTAGTTTTGCACGAAACTTTACACACAACAGTTTTTGGTATATATTATTGTGTTGAAGTAGTTAGAATTTAAAATCATTGTCATATGCTAGAAATTACGTGTCATGTTGCGATGTTATGCGTTTTTAAGCTTTTTGGCTCTTTCGCGCATAAAGTGGCTGAACCTTGGTTTGTTTTGCACGAAACTTGGCAAACAACACTATTTAGTATATCTTATTCTGTTAAAGTGGATAGATTTAAAAATCATTGTCATAAGCTAGAAATTACGTGTTAAGTTACGATTTTATGCGTTTTTAAGCTTTTTGGCACTTTGGCGCATAAAGTAGCTCAAACTTGGTTTGTTTTGCACGAAGCCTGGCACATAACACTATTTCATAAATATTATTCTGTTGAAGTGGTTAGAATTGAAAATCGTAGTCATATGCTAGAAATTACGTGTTAATTTGCGATTTTATGAGTTTTTAAGGCCTTTTGGCACTTTCGCGCATAAAATAGCTCAAACTTGGTTTGTTTTGCACCAAACTTGCCACACAACACAATTTAGTATATCTTATTCGGTTGAAGTTTTTAGAATTGAAAATCATAGCCATATGCTAGAAATTACGTGTTAAGTTGCGATTTTATGCGTTTTTAAGCTTTTTTGGCACTTTCGCGCATAAAGTTGCTTAAACTTGGTTTGTTTTGCAAGAAACCTAGCACACAACACTATTTCGTATATATTATTCTGTTGAAGGGGTTAGAATTAAATATCATTGTCATATGCTACAAATTACGTGTTAATTTGCGATTTTATGCGATTTTAAACTTTTTTGGCACTTTCGCGCATAAAGTAGCATAAACTTGGTTTGTTTTTCACGAAACTTGGCGCACAACACTATTTGGTATATATTATTGTGTTGAAGTGGTTAGAATTGAATAATTATTATCATATGCTAGAAATTAGAAGTTATGTTGCGATTTTATGCGTTTTAAAGCTTTTTTGGCACTTTCGCGCACAAACTTGCTTAAACTTTGTTTGTTTTGCACGAAACTTGGCCTACAACACTATTTCGTAAATATTATTCTATTGAATTGGTGAGAATTGAAAATCGTAGTCATATGCTAAAAATTACGTGTTTATTTGCGATTTTATTCATTTTAAAGCTTTTTTAGCACTTTCGGGCATAAAGTTGCTTAAACTTGGTTAGTTTTGCACGAAACTTTACACACAACAGTTTTTGGTATATATTATTGTTTTGAAGTAGTTAGAATTTAAAATCATTGTCATATGCTAGAAATTACGTGTCATGTTGCGATGTTATGCGTTTTTAAGCTTTTTGGCTCTTTCGCGCATAAAGTGGCTGAACCTTGGTTTGTTTTGCACGAAACTTGGCAAACAACACTATTTAGTATATCTTATTCTGTTAAAGTGGATAGATTTAAAAATCATTGTCATAAGCTAGAAATTACGTGTTAAGTTACGATTTTATGCGTTTTTAAGCTTTTTGGCACTTTGGCGCATAAAGTAGCTCAAACTTGGTTTGTTTTGCACGAAGCCTGGCACATAACACTATTTCATAAATATTATTCTGTTGAAGTGGTTAGAATTGAAAATCGTAGTCATATGCTAGAAATTACGTGTTAATTTGCGATTTTATGAGTTTTTAAGGCCTTTTGGCACTTTCGCGCATAAAGTAGCTCAAACTTGGTTTGTTTTGCACCAAACTTGCCACACAACACAATTTAGTATATCTTATTCGGTTGAAGTTTTTAGAATTGAAAATCATAGCCATATGCTAGAAATTACGTGTTAAGTTGCGATTTTATGCGTTTTTAAGCTTTTTTGGCACTTTCGCGCATAAAGTTGCTTAAACTTGGTTTGTTTTGCAAGAAACCTAGCACACAACACTATTTCGTATATATTATTCTGTTGAAGGGGTTAGAATTAAATATCATTGTCATATGCTACAAATTACGTGTTAATTTGCGATTTTATGCGATTTTAAACTTTTTTGGCACTTTCGCGCATAAAGTAGCATAAACTTGGTTTGTTTTTCACGAAACTTGGCGCACAACACTATTTGGTATATATTATTGTGTTGAAGTGGTTAGAATTGAATAATTATTATCATATGCTAGAAATTAGAAGTTATGTTGCGATTTTATGCGTTTTAAAGCTTTTTTGGCACTTTCGCGCACAAACTTGCTTAAACTTTGTTTCTTTTGCACGAAACTTGGCCTACAACACTATTTCGTAAATATTATTCTATTGAATTGGTGAGAATTGAAAATCGTAGTCATATGCTAAAAATTACGTGTTTATTTGCGATTTTATTCATTTTAAAGCTTTTTTAGCACTTTCGGGCATAAAGTTGCTTAAACTTGGTTAGTTTTGCACGAAACTTTACACACAACAGTTTTTGGTATATATTATTGTTTTGAAGTAGTTAGAATTTAAAATCATTGTCATATGCTAGAAATTACGTGTCATGTTGCGATGTTATGCGTTTTTAAGCTTTTTGGCTCTTTCGCGCATAAAGTGGCTGAACCTTGGTTTGTTTTGCACGAAACTTGGCAAACAACACTATTTAGTATATCTTATTCTGTTAAAGTGGATAGATTTAAAAATCATTGTCATAAGCTAGAAATTACGTGTTAAGTTACGATTTTATGCGTTTTTAAGCTTTTTGGCACTTTGGCGCATAAAGTAGCTCAAACTTGGTTTGTTTTGCACGAAGCCTGGCACATAACACTATTTCATAAATATTATTCTGTTGAAGTGGTTAGAATTGAAAATCGTAGTCATATGCTAGAAATTACGTGTTAATTTGCGATTTTATGAGTTTTTAAGGCCTTTTGGCACTTTCGCGCATAAAGTAGCTCAAACTTGGTTTGTTTTGCACCAAACTTGCCACACAACACAATTTAGTATATCTTATTCGGTTGAAGTTTTTAGAATTGAAAATCATAGCCATATGCTAGAAATTACGTGTTATGTTGCGATTTTATGCGTTTTTAAGCTTTTTTGGCACTTTCGCGCATAAAGTTGCTTAAACTTGGTTTGTTTTGCAAGAAACCTAGCACACAACACTATTTCGTATATATTATTCTGTTGAAGGGGTTAGAATTAAATATCATTGTCATATGCTACAAATTACGTGTTAATTTGCGATTTTATGCGATTTTAAACTTTTTTGGCACTTTCGCGCATAAAGTAGCATAAACTTGGTTTGTTTTTCACGAAACTTGGCGCACAACACTATTTGGTATATATTATTGTGTTGAAGTGGTTAGAATTGAATAATTATTATCATATGCTAGAAATTAGAAGTTATGTTGCGATTTTATGCGTTTTAAAGCTTTTTTGGCACTTTCGCGCACAAAGTTGCTTAAACTTTGTTTGTTTTGCACGAAACTTGGCCTACAACACTATTTCGTAAATATTATTCTATTGAATTGGTGAGAATTGAAAATCGTAGTCATATGCTAAAAATTACGTGTTTATTTGCGATTTTATTCATTTTAAAGCTTTTTTAGCACTTTCGGGCATAAAGTTGCTTAAACTTGGTTAGTTTTGCACGAAACTTTACACACAACAGTTTTTGGTATATATTATTGTGTTGAAGTAGTTAGAATTTAAAATCATTGTCATATGCTAGAAATTACGTGTCATGTTGCGATGTTATGCGTTTTTAAGCTTTTTGGCTCTTTTGCGCATAAAGTGGCTGAACCTTGGTTTGTTTTGCACGAAACTTGGCAAACAACACTATTTAGTATATCTTATTCTGTTAAAGTGGATAGATTTAAAAATCATTGTCATAAGCTAGAAATTACGTGTTAAGTTACGATTTTATGCGTTTTTAAGCTTTTTGGCACTTTGGCGCATAAAGTAGCTCAAACTTGGTTTGTTTTGCACGAAGCCTGGCACATAACACTATTTCATAAATATTATTCTGTTGAAGTGGTTAGAATTGAAAATCGTAGTCATATGCTAGAAATTACGTGTTAATTTGCGATTTTATGAGTTTTTAAGGCCTTTTGGCACTTTCGCGCATAAAGTAGCTAAAACTTGGTTTGTTTTGCACCAAACTTGCCACACAACACAATTTAGTATAAGAATTGAAAATCATAGCCATATGCTAGAAATTACGTGTTATGTTGCGATTTTATGCGTTTTTAAGCTTTTTTTGGCACTTTCGCGCATAAAGTTGCTTAAACTTGGTTTGTTTTGCAAGAAACCTAGCACACAATACTATTTCGTATATGTTATTCTTTTGAAGGGGTTAGAATTAAATATCATTGTCATATGCTACAAATTACGTGTTAATTTGCGATTTTATGCGATTTTAAACTTTTTTGGCACTTTCGCGCATAAAGTAGCATAAACTTGGTTTGTTTTTCACGAAACTTGGCGCACAACACTATTTGGTATATATTATTGTGTTGAAGTGGTTAGAATTGAATAATTATTATCATATGCTAGAAATTAGAAGTTATGTTGCGATTTTATGCGTTTTAAAGCTTTTTTTGGCATTTTCGCCGCACAAAGTTGCTTAAACTTTGTTTGTTTTGCACGAAACTTGGCCTACAACACTATTTCGTAAATATTATTCTATTGAATTGGTGAGAATTGAAAATCGTAGTCATATGCTAAAAATTACGTGTTTATTTGCGATTTTATTCATTTTAAAGCTTTTTTAGCACTTTCGGGCATAAAGTTGCTTAAACTTGGTTAGTTTTGCACGAAACTTTACACACAACAGTTTTTGGTATATATTATTGTTTTGAAGTAGTTAGAATTTAAAATCATTGTCATATACTAGAATTACGTGTCATGTTGCGATGTTATGCGTTTTTAAGCTTTTTGGCTCTTTCGCGCATAAAGTGGCTGAACCTTGGTTTGTTTTGCACGAAACTTGGCAAACAACACTATTTAGTATATCTTATTCTGTTAAAGTGGATAGATTTAAAAATCATTGTCATAAGCTAGAAATTACGTGTTAAGTTACGATTTTATGCGTTTTTAAGCTTTTTGGCACTTTGGGCGCTAGTAAAGTAGCTCAAACTTGGTTTGTTTTGCACGAAGCCTGGCACATAACACTATTTCATAAATATTATTCTGTTGAAGTGGTTAGAATTGAAAATCGTAGTCATATGCTAGAAATTACGTGTTAATTTGCGATTTTATGAGTTTTTAAGGCCTTTTGGCACTTTCGCGCATAAAGTAGCTCAAACTTGGTTTGTTTTGCACCAAACTTGCCACACAACACAATTTAGTATATCTTATTCGGTTGAAGTTTTTAGAATTGAAAATCATAGCCATATGCTAGAAATTACGTGTTATGTTGCGATTTTATGCGTTTTTAAGCTTTTTTGGCACTTTCGCGCATAAAGTTGCTTAAACTTGGTTTGTTTTGCAAGAAACCTAGCACACAACACTATTTCGTATATATTTATTCTGTTGAAGGGGGTTAGAATTAAATATCATTGTCATATGCTACAAATTACGTGTTAATTTGCGATTTTATGCGATTTTAAACTTTTTTGGCACTTTCGCGCATAAAAGTAGCATAAACTTGGTTTGTTTTTCACGAAACTTGGCGCACAACACTATTTGGTATAAATTATTGTGTTGAAGTGGTTAGAATTGAATAATTATTATCATATGCTAGAAATTAGAAGTTATGTTGCGATTTTATGCGTTTTTAAAGCTTTTTTGGCACTTTCGCGCACAAAGTTGCTTAAACTTTGTTTGTTTTGCACGAAACTTGGCCTACAACACTATTTCGTAAATATTATTCTATTGAATTGGTGAGAATTGAAAATCGTAGTCATATGCTAAAAATTACGTGTTTATTTGCGATTTTATTCATTTTAAAGCTTTTTTAGCACTTTCGGGCTTAAAGTTGCTTAAACTTGGTTAGTTTTGCACGAAACTTTACACACAACAGTTTTTGGTATATATTATTGTGTTGAAGTAGTTAGAATTTAAAATCATTGTCATATGCTAGAAATTACGTGTCATGTTGCGATGTTATGCGTTTTTAAGCTTTTTGGCTCTTTCGCGCATAAAGTGGCTGAACCTTGGTTTGTTTTGCACGAAACTTTGCAAACAACACTATTTAGTATATCTTATTCTGTTAAAGTGGATAGATTTAAAAATCATTGTCATAAGCTAGAAATTACGTGTTAAGTTACGATTTTATGCGTATTTAAGCTTTTTGGCACTTTGGCGCATAAAGTAGCTCAAACTTGGTTTGTTTTGCACGAAGCCTGGCACATAACACTATTTCATAAATATTATTCTGTTGAAGTGGTTAGAATTGAAAATCGTAGTCATATGCTAGAAATTACGTGTTAATTTGCGATTTTATGAGTTTTCAAGGCCTTTTGGCACTTTCGCGCATAAAGTAGCTCAAACTTGGTTTGTTTTGCACCAAACTTGCCACACAACACAATTTAGTATATCTTATTCGGTTGAAGTTTTTTAGAATTGAAAATCATAGCCATATGCTAGAAATTACGTGTTAAGTTGCGATTTTATGCGTTTTTAAGCTTTTTTGGCACTTTCGCGCAATAAAGTTGCTTAAACTTGGTTTGTTTTGCAAGAAACCTAGCACACAACACTATTTCGTATATATTATTCTGTTGAAGGGGTTAGAATTAAATATCATTGTCATATGCTACAAATTACGTGTTAATTTGCGATTTTATGCGATTTTAACTTTTTTGGCACTTTCGCGCATAAAAGTAGCATAAACTTGGTTTGTTTTTCACGAAACTTGGCGCACAACACTATTTGGTATATATTATTGTGTTGAAGTGGTTAGAATTGAATAATTATTATCATATGCTAGAAATTAGAAGTTATGTTGCGATTTTATGCGTTTTTAAAGCTTTTTTGGCACTTTCGCGCCACAAAGTTGCTTAAACTTTGTTTGTTTTGCACGAAACTTGGCCTACAACACTATTTCGTAAATATTATTCTATTGAATTGGTGAGAATTGAAAATCGTAGTCATATGCTAAAAATTACGTGTTTATTTGCGATTTTATTCATTTTAAAGCTTTTTTAGCACTTTCGGGCATAAAGTTGCTTAAACTTGGTTAGTTTTGCACGAAACTTTACACACAACAGTTTTTGGTATATATTATTGTGTTGAAGTAGTTAGAATTTAAAATCATTGTCATATGCTAGAAATTACGTGTCATGTTGCGATGTTATGCGTTTTTAAGCTTTTTGGCTCTTTCGCGCATAAAGTGGCTGAACCTTGGTTTGTTTTGCACGAAACTTGGCAAACAACACTATTTAGTATATCTTATTCTGTTAAAGTGGATAGATTTAAAAATCATTGTCATAAGCTAGAAATTACGTGTTAAGTTACGATTTTTATGCGTTTTTAAGCTTTTTGGCACTTTGGCGCATAAAGTAGCTCAAACTTGGTTTGTTTTGCACGAAGCCTGGCACATAACACTATTTCATAAATATTATTCTGTTGAAGTGGTTAGAATTGAAAATCGTAGTCATATGCTAGAAATTACGTGTTAATTTGCGATTTTATGAGTTTTTAAGGCCTTTTGGCACTTTCGCGCATAAAGTAGCTCAAACTTGGTTTGTTTTTGCACCAAACTTGCCACACAACACAATTTAGTATATCTTATTCGGTTGAAGCTTTTTAGAATTGAAAATCATAGCCATATGCTAGAAATTACGTGTTAAGTTGCGATTTTATGCGTTTTTAAGCTTTTTTGGCACTTTCGCGCATAAAGTTGCTTAAACTTGGTTTGTTTTGCAAGAAACCTAGCACACAACACTATTTCGTATATATTATTCTGTTGAAGGGGTTAGAATTAAATATCATTGTCATATGCTACAAATTACGTGTTAATTTGCGGATTTTATGCGATTTTAAACTTTTTTGGCACTTTCGCGCATAAAGTAGCATAAACTTGGTTTGTTTTTCACGAAACTTGGCGCACAACACTATTTGGTATATATTATTGTGTTGAAGTGGTTAGAATTGAATAATTATTATCATATGCTAGAAATTAGAAGTTATGTTGCGATTTTATGCGTTTTTTAAAGCTTTTTTGGCACTTTCGCGCACAAACTTGCTTAAACTTTGTTTGTTTTGCACGAAACTTGGCCTACAACACTATTTCGTAAATATTATTCTATTGAATTGGTGAGAATTGAAAATCGTAGTCATATGCTAAAAATTACGTGTTTATTTGCGATTTTATTCATTTTAAAGCTTTTTTAGCACTTTCGGGCATAAAGTTGCTTAAACTTGGTTAGTTTTGCACGAAACTTTACACACAACAGTTTTTTGGTATATATTATTGTTTTGAAGTAGTTAGAATTTAAAATCATTGTCATATACTAGAAATTACGTGTCATGTTGCGATGTTATGCGTTTTTAAGCTTTTTGGCTCTTTCGCGCATAAAGTGGCTGAACCTTGGTTTGTTTTGCACGAAACTTGGCAAACAACACTATTTAGTATATCTTATTCTGTTAAAGTGGATAGATTTAAAAATCATTGTCATAAGCTAGAAATTACGTGTTAAGTTACGATTTTATGCGTTTTAAAGCTTTTTGGCACTTTGGCGCATAAAGTAGCTCAAACTTGGTTTGTTTTGCACGAAGCCTGGCACATAACACTATTTCATAAATATTATTCTGTTGAAGTGGTTAGAATTGAAAATCGTAGTCATATGCTAGAAATTACGTGTTAATTTGCGATTTTATGAGTTTTTAAGGCCTTTTGGCACTTTCGCGCATAAAGTAGCTCAAACTTGGTTTGTTTTGCACCAAACTTGCCACACAACACAATTTAGTATATCTTATTCGGTTGAAGTTTTTAGAATTGAAAATCATAGCCATATGCTAGAAATTACGTGTTATGTTGCGATTTTATGCGTTTTTAAGCTTTTTTGGCACTTTCACGCATAAAGTTGCTTAAACTTGGTTTGTTTTGCAAGAAACCTAGCACACAACACTATTTCGTATATATTATTCTGTTTGAAGGGGTTAGAATTAAATATCATTGTCATATGCTACAAATTACGTGTTAATTTGCGATTTTATGCGATTTTAAACTTTTTTGGCATTTTCGCGCATAAAGTAGCATAAACTTTGTTTGTTTTTCACGAAACTTGGCGCACAACACTATTTGGTATATATTATTGTGTTGAAGTGGTTAGAATTGAATAATTATTATCATATGCTAGAAATTAGAAGTTATGTTGCGATTTTATGCGTTTTTAAAGCTTTTTTGGCACTTTCGCGCACAAAGTTGCTTAAACTTTGTTTGTTTTGCACGAAACTTGGCCTACAACACTATTTCGTAAATATTATTCTATTGAATTGGTGAGAATTGAAAATCGTAGTCATATGCTAAAAATTACGTGTTTATTTGCGATTTTATTCATTTTAAAGCTTTTTTAGCACTTTCGGGCATAAAGTTGCTTAAACTTGGTTAGTTTTGCACGAAACTTTACACACAACAGTTTTTTGGTATATATTATTGTGTTGAAGTAGTTAGAATTTAAAATCATTGTCATATGCTAGAAATTACGTGTCATGTTGCGATGTTATGCGTTTTTTAAGCTTTTTGGCTCTTTGCGCAGCATAAAGTGGCTGAACCTTGGTTTGTTTTGCACGAAACTTGGCAAACAACACTATTTAGTATATCTTATTCTGTTAAAGTGGATAGATTTAAAAATCATTGTCATAAGCTAGAAATTACGTGTTAAGTTACGATTTTATGCGTTTTTAAGCTTTTTGGCACTTTGGCGCATAAAGTAGCTCAAACTTGGTTTGTTTTGCACGAAGCCTGGCACATAACACTATTTCATAAATATTATTCTGTTGAAGTGGTTAGAATTGAAAATCGTAGTCATATGCTAGAAATTACGTGTTAATTTGCGATTTTATGAGTTTTTAAGGCCTTTTGGCACTTTCGCGCATAAAGTAGCTCAAACTTGGTTTGTTTTGCACCAAACTTGCCACACAACACAATTTAGTATATCTTATTCGGTTGAAGTTTTTAGAATTGAAAATCATAGCCATATGCTAGAAATTACGTGTTATGTTGCGATTTTATGCGTTTTTAAGCTTTTTTGGCACTTTCGCGCATAAAGTTGCTTAAACTTGGTTTGTTTTGCAAGAAACCTAGCACACAACACTATTTCGTATATGTTATTCTTTTGAAGGGGTTAGAATTAAATATCATTGTCATATGCTACAAATTACGTGTTAATTTGCGATTTTATGCGATTTTAAACTTTTTTGACACTTTCGCGCATAAAGTAGCATAAACTTGGTTTGTTTTTCACGAAACTTGGCGCACAACACTATTTGGTATATATTATTGTGTTGAAGTGGTTAGAATTGAATAATTATTATCATATGCTAGAAATTAGAAGTTATGTTGCGATTTTATGCGTTTTAAAGCTTTTTTGGCATTTTCGCGCACAAAGTTGCTTAAACTTTGTTTGTTTTGCACGAAACTTGGCCTACAACACTATTTCGTAAATATTATTCTATTGAATTGGTGAGAATTGAAAATCGTAGTCATATGCTAAAAATTACGTGTTTATTTGCGATTTTATTCATTTTAAAGCTTTTTTAGCACTTTCGGGCATAAAGTTGCTTAAACTTGGTTAGTTTTGCACGAAACTTTACACACAACAGTTTTTGGTATATATTATTGTTTTGAAGTAGTTAGAATTTAAAATCATTGTCATATACTAGAAATTACGTGTCATGTTGCGATGTTATGCGTTTTTAAGCTTTTTGGCTCTTTCGCGCATAAAGTGGCTGAACCTTGGTTTGTTTTGCACGAAACTTGGCAAACAACACTATTTAGTATATCTTATTCTGTTAAAGTGGATAGATTTAAAAATCATTGTCATAAGCTAGAAATTACGTGTTAAGTTACGATTTTATGCGTTTTTAAGCTTTTTGGCACTTTGGCGCATAAAGTAGCTCAAACTTGGTTTGTTTTGCACGAAGCCTGGCACATAACACTATTTCATAAATATTATTCTGTTGAAGTGGTTAGAATTGAAAATCGTAGTCATATGCTAGAAATTACGTGTTAATTTGCGATTTTATGAGTTTTTAAGGCCTTTTGGCACTTTCGCGCATAAAGTAGCTCAAACTTGGTTTGTTTTGCACCAAACTTGCCACACAACACAATTTAGTATATCTTATTCGGTTGAAGTTTTTAGAATTGAAAATCATAGCCATATGCTAGAAATTACGTGTTATGTTGCGATTTTATGCGTTTTTAAGCTTTTTTGGCACTTTCACGCATAAAGTTGCTTAAACTTGGTTTGTTTTGCAAGAAACCTAGCACACAACACTATTTCGTATATATTATTCTGTTGAAGGGGTTAGAATTAAATATCATTGTCATATGCTACAAATTACGTGTTAATTTGCGATTTTATGCGATTTTAAACTTTTTTGGCACTTTCGCGCATAAAGTAGCATAAACTTGGTTTGTTTTTCACGAAACTTGGCGCACAACACTATTTGGTATAAATTATTGTGTTGAAGTGGTTAGAATTGAATAATTATTATCATATGCTAGAAATTAGAAGTTATGTTGCGATTTTATGCGTTTTAAAGCTTTTTTGGCACTTTCGCGCACAAAGTTGCTTAAACTTTGTTTGTTTTGCACGAAACTTGGCCTACAACACTATTTCGTAAATATTATTCTATTGAATTGGTGAGAATTGAAAATCGTAGTCATATGCTAAAAATTACGTGTTTATTTGCGATTTTATTCATTTTAAAGCTTTTTTAGCACTTTCGGGCATAAAGTTGCTTAAACTTGGTTAGTTTTGCACGAAACTTTACACACAACAGTTTTTGGTATATATTATTGTTTTGAAGTAGTTAGAATTTAAAATCATTGTCATATACTAGAAATTACGTGTCATGTTGCGATGTTATGCGTTTTTAAGCTTTTTGGCTCTTTCGCGCATAAAGTGGCTGAACCTTGGTTTGTTTTGCACGAAACTTGGCAAACAACACTATTTAGTATATCTTATTCTGTTAAAGTGGATAGATTTAAAAATCATTGTCATAAGCTAGAAATTACGTGTTAAGTTACGATTTTATGCGTTTTTAAGCTTTTTGGCACTTTGGCGCATAAAGTAGCTCAAACTTGGTTTGTTTTGCACGAAGCCTGGCACATAACACTATTTCATAAATATTATTCTGTTGAAGTGGTTAGAATTGAAAATCGTAGTCATATGCTAGAAATTACGTGTTAATTTGCGATTTTATGAGTTTTTAAGGCCTTTTGGCACTTTCGCGCATAAAGTAGCTCAAACTTGGTTTGTTTTGCACCAAACTTGCCACACAACACAATTTAGTATATCTTATTCGGTTGAAGTTTTTAGAATTGAAAATCATAGCCATATGCTAGAAATTACGTGTTATGTTGCGATTTTATGCGTTTTTAAGCTTTTTTGGCACTTTCGCGCATAAAGTTGCTTAAACTTGGTTTGTTTTGCAAGAAACCTAGCACACAACACTATTTCGTATATATTATTCTGTTGAAGGGGTTAGAATTAAATATCATTGTCATATGCTACAAATTACGTGTTAATTTGCGATTTTATGCGATTTTAAACTTTTTTGGCACTTTCGCGCATAAAGTAGCATAAACTTGGTTTGTTTTTCACGAAACTTGGCGCACAACACTATTTGGTATAAATTATTGTGTTGAAGTGGTTAGAATTGAATAATTATTATCATATGCTAGAAATTAGAAGTTATGTTGCGATTTTATGCGTTTTAAAGCTTTTTTGGCACTTTCGCGCACAAAGTTTCTTAAACTTTGTTTGTTTTGCACGAAACTTGGCCTACAACACTATTTCGTAAATATTATTCTATTGAATTGGTGAGAATTGAAAATCGTAGTCATATGCTAAAAATTACGTGTTTATTTGCGATTTTATTCATTTTAAAGCTTTTTTAGCACTTTCGGGCTTAAAGTTGCTTAAACTTGGTTAGTTTTGCACGAAACTTTACACAACAGTTTTTGGTATATATTATTGTGTTGAAGTAGTTAGAATTTAAAATCATTGTCATATGCTAGAAATTACATGTCATGTTGCGATGTTATGCGTTTTTAAGCTTTTTGGCTCTTTCGCGCATAAAGTGGCTGAACCTTGGTTTGTTTTGCACGAAACTTTGCAAACAACACTATTTAGTATATCTTATTCTGTTAAAGTGGATAGATTTAAAAATCATTGTCATAAGCTAGAAATTACGTGTTAAGTTACGATTTTATGCGTATTTAAGCTTTTTGGCACTTTGGCGCATAAAGTAGCTCAAACTTGGTTTGTTTTGCACGAAGCCTGGCACATAACACTATTTCATAAATATTATTCTGTTGAAGTGGTTAGAATTGAAAATCGTAGTCATATGCTAGAAATTACGTGTTAATTTGCGATTTTATGAGTTTTCAAGGCCTTTTGGCACTTTCGCGCATAAAGTAGCTCAAACTTGGTTTGTTTTGCACCAAACTTGCCACACAACACAATTTAGTATATCTTATTCGGTTGAAGTTTTTAGAATTGAAAATCATAGCCATATGCTAGAAATTACGTGTTAAGTTGCGATTTTATGCGTTTTTAAGCTTTTTTGGCACTTTCGCGCATAAAGTTGCTTAAACTTGGTTTGTTTTGCAAGAAACCTAGCACACAACACTATTTCGTATATATTATTCTGTTGAAGGGGTTAGAATTAAATATCATTGTCATATGCTACAAATTACGTGTTAATTTGCGATTTTATGCGATTTTAAACTTTTTTGGCACTTTCGAAAGTAGCATAAACTTGGTTTGTTTTTCACGAAACTTGGCGCACAACACTATTTGGTATATATTATTGTGTTGAAGTGGTTAGAATTGAATAATTATTATCATATGCTAGAAATTAGAAGTTATGTTGCGATTTTATGCGTTTTAAAGCTTTTTTGGCACTTTCGCGCACAAAGTTGCTTAAACTTTGTTTGTTTTGCACGAAACTTGGCCTACAACACTATTTCGTAAATATTATTCTATTGAATTGGTGAGAATTGAAAATCGTAGTCATATGCTAAAAATTACGTGTTTATTTGCGATTTTATTCATTTTAAAGCTTTTTTAGCACTTTCGGGCATAAAGTTGCTTAAACTTGGTTAGTTTTGCACGAAACTTTACACACAACAGTTTTTGGTATATATTATTGTGTTGAAGTAGTTAGAATTTAAAATCATTGTCATATGCTAGAAATTACGTGTCATGTTGCGATGTTATGCGTTTTTAAGCTTTTTGGCTCTTTCGCGCATAAAGTGGCTGAACCTTGGTTTGTTTTGCACGAAACTTGGCAAACAACACTATTTAGTATATCTTATTCTGTTAAAGTGGATAGATTTAAAAATCATTGTCATAAGCTAGAAATTACGTGTTAAGTTACGATTTTATGCGTTTTTAAGCTAGAAATTTCGTAAATATTATTCTGTTGAAGTGGTTAGAAATTAAAATCGTAGTCTTATGCTAGAAATTACGTGTTAATTTGCGATTTTATGAGTTTTTAAGGCCTTTTGGCACTTTCGCGCATAAAGTAGCTCAAACTTGGTTTGTTTTGCACCAAACTTGCCACACAACACAATTTAGTATATCTTATTCGGTTGAAGTTTTTAGAATTGAAAATCATAGCCATATGCTAGAAATTACGTGTTATGTTGCGATTTTATGCGTTTTTAAGCTTTTTTGGCACTTTCGCGCATAAAGTTGCTTAAACTTGGTTTGTTTTGCAAGAAACCTAGCACACAACACTATTTCGTATATATTATTCTGTTGAAGGGGTTAGAATTAAATATCATTGTCATATGCTACAAATTACGTGTTAATTTGCGATTTTATGCGATTTTAAACTTTTTTGGCACTTTCGCGCATAAAGTAGCATAAACTTGGTTTGTTTTTCACGAAACTTGGCGCACAACACTATTTGGTATAAATTATTGTGTTGAAGTGGTTAGAATTGAATAATTATTATCATATGCTAGAAATTAGAAGTTATGTTGCGATTTTATGCGTTTTAAAGCTTTTTTGGCACTTTCGCGCACAAAGTTTCTTAAACTTTGTTTGTTTTGCACGAAACTTGGCCTACAACACTATTTCGTAAATATTATTCTATTGAATTGGTGAGAATTGAAAATCGTAGTCATATGCTAAAAATTACGTGTTTATTTGCGATTTTATTCATTTTAAAGCTTTTTTAGCACTTTCGGGCTTAAAGTTGCTTAAACTTGGTTAGTTTTGCACGAAACTTTACACAACAGTTTTTGGTATATATTATTGTGTTGAAGTAGTTAGAATTTAAAATCATTGTCATATGCTAGAAATTACATGTCATGTTGCGATGTTATGCGTTTTTAAGCTTTTTGGCTCTTTCGCGCATAAAGTGGCTGAACCTTGGTTTGTTTTGCACGAAACTTTGCAAACAACACTATTTAGTATATCTTATTCTGTTAAAGTGGATAGATTTAAAAATCATTGTCATAAGCTAGAAATTACGTGTTAAGTTACGATTTTATGCGTATTTAAGCTTTTTGGCACTTTGGCGCATAAAGTAGCTCAAACTTGGTTTGTTTTGCACGAAGCCTGGCACATACCACTATTTCATAAATATTATTCTGTTGAAGTGGTTAGAATTGAAAATCGTAGTCATATGCTAGAAATTACGTGTTAATTTGCGATTTTATGAGTTTTCAAGGCCTTTTGGCACTTTCGCGCATAAAGTAGCTCAAACTTGGTTTGTTTTGCACCAAACTTGCCACACAACACAATTTAGTATATCTTATTCGGTTGAAGTTTTTAGAATTGAAAATCATAGCCATATGCTAGAAATTACGTGTTAAGTTGCGATTTTATGCGTTTTTAAGCTTTTTTGGCACTTTCGCGCATAAAGTTGCTTAAACTTGGTTTGTTTTGCAAGAAACCTAGCACACAACACTATTTCGTATATATTATTCTGTTGAAGGGGTTAGAATTAAATATCATTGTCATATGCTACAAATTACGTGTTAATTTGCGATTTTATGCGATTTTAAACTTTTTTGGCACTTTCGAAAGTAGCATAAACTTGGTTTGTTTTTCACGAAACTTGGCGCACAACACTATTTGGTATATATTATTGTGTTGAAGTGGTTAGAATTGAATAATTATTATCATATGCTAGAAATTAGAAGTTATGTTGCGATTTTATGCGTTTTAAAGCTTTTTTGGCACTTTCGCGCACAAAGTTGCTTAAACTTTGTTTGTTTTGCACGAAACTTGGCCTACAACACTATTTCGTAAATATTATTCTATTGAATTGGTGAGAATTGAAAATCGTAGTCATATGCTAAAAATTACGTGTTTATTTGCGATTTTATTCATTTTAAAGCTTTTTTAGCACTTTCGGGCATAAAGTTGCTTAAACTTGGTTAGTTTTGCACGAAACTTTACACACAACAGTTTTTGGTATATATTATTGTGTTGAAGTAGTTAGAATTTAAAATCATTGTCATATGCTAGAAATTACGTGTCATGTTGCGATGTTATGCGTTTTTAAGCTTTTTGGCTCTTTCGCGCATAAAGTGGCTGAACCTTGGTTTGTTTTGCACGAAACTTGGCAAACAACACTATTTAGTATATCTTATTCTGTTAAAGTGGATAGATTTAAAAATCATTGTCATAAGCTAGAAATTACGTGTTAAGTTACGATTTTATGCGTTTTTAAGCTAGAAATTTCGTAAATATTATTCTGTTGAAGTGGTTAGAAATTAAAATCGTAGTCTTATGCTAGAAATTACGTGTTAATTTACGATTTTATGCGTTTTTAAGCTTTTTTGGCACTTTTGCGCATAAAGTAGTTCAAACTTGGTTTGTTTTGCACGAAACTTTGCACACTACACTATTTAGTATATCTTATTCTGTTGAAGTGGTTAGAAATTAAAATCATAGTCATATGCTATAAATTACGTGTTAAGTTGCGATTTTATGCGTTTTTAAGCTTTTTTGGCACTTTCGCGCATTAAGTAGTTTTAACTTGATTGTTTTGCATGAAACTTGGCACACATCAGTACTTGGTATATATTATTGTGTTGAAGTTGTATTAGTTGAATAATCATTATCATATGCTAGAAATTACGAGTTAAGTTTCGATTTTATGCGTTTTAAAGATTTTTTAACACTTTCGCGCATAAAGTTGCATAAATTTGGTTTGTTTTGCACGAAACATGGCCCACAACACTATTTCGTAAATATTATTCTGTTGAAGTGGTTAGAATTGAAAATCATATTCATATGCTAGAAATAACGTGTTAATTTGCGATTCTATGCGTTTTAAAATTTTTTTGTACTTTCGCGTATAAAGTGGTTCAAACTTGGTTTGTTTTGCACGAAACTTTGCACACTACACAATTTAGAATATCTTATTCTGTTGAAGTGGTTAGAAATTAAAATCATAGTCATTTGCTAGAAACTACGTGTTAAGTTGCGATTTTATGCCTTTTTAAGCTTTTTTAGCACTTTCGCGCATAAAGTAGTTTAAACTTGGTTTGTTTTTCACGAAACTTTGCACACTGCACTATTTGGTATATATTATTGTGTTGAAGTTTTTATAATTTAATAATCATTATCATATGCTAGAAATTACGAGTTAAGTTTCGATTTTATGCATTTTAAAGATTTTTTAGCACTTTCGCGCATAAAGTTGCTTAAACTTGGTTTGTTTTGCACGAAACTTGGCCCACAACCCTATTTCGTAAATATTATTCTGTTGAAGTGGTTAGAATTGAAAATTATTGTCATATGCTACAAATTACGAGTTAATTTGCGATTCTATGCGTTTTAAAATTTTTTGGTACTTTCGCGTATAAAGTAGCTTAAACATGGTTTGTTTTGCAAGAAACTTGGCAGACAACACTAATTGGTATATATTATTTTGTTGAAGTGGTTAGAAATTAAAATCATAGTCATACGCTAGAAATTACGTGTTAAGTTGGGATTTTATACTGTTTTAATCTTTTTTGGCACTTTCACGCATAAAGTAGCTTAAACTTGGTTTGTTTTGCGAGAAACTCGCCTCGCAACACTATTTGGTATATGTTATTGCGTTGAAGTGGTTAGAATTGAATATCATTGTCATATGGTAGAAATTACGTGTTAAGTTACGATTTTATGTGTTTTTATGCTTTTTGGCACTTTCGCGCATAAAGTAGCTCAAACTTGGTTTGTTTTGCAAAAACCTGGCACAAAAAACTATTTCGTAAATATTATTTTGTTGAAGTGGTTAGAATTTATAATGGTAGTCATATGTTAGAAATTACGTGTTAATTTGCGATTTTATGCGTTTTTAAGCTTTTTTGGCACTTTCGCGCATAAAGTAGCTCAAACTTGGTTTGTTTTGCACGAAACTTTGCACACTACACTATTTTGTATATCTTATTCTGTTGAAGTGGTTAGAATTGAAAATAATAGTCATATGCTGGAAATTACGTGTCAAGCTGTGATTTTATGCGTTTTTAAGCTTTTTTGGCACTTTCGCACAGAAAGTAGTTTAAACTTGATTTGATTTGCCCAAAACTTGGCACACATCATTATTTTGTATATATTATTGTGTTGAAGTTGTTAGAATTTAATAATCATTATCATATGCTAAAAATTACGAGCTAATTTGCGATTTAATGCGTTTTTAAGCTTTTTTGGCACTTTCACGCATAAAGTTGCTTAAACTTGGTTTGTTTTGCACGAAGCTTGGCCCACAACACTATTTCGTAAATATTATTCTATTGAAGTTGTTAGGATTGAAAATCATAGTCATATGCTACAAATACGTGTTAATTTGCGATTTTATGCGATTTTAAACTTTTTTGGCACTTTCGCGCATAAAGTAGCATAAACTAGGATTGTTTTGCACCAAACATGGCACACAACACAATTTGGTATATATTATTGTGTTGAAGTGGTTAGAATTGAATAATTATTATCATATGCTAGAGATTAGGAGTGAAGTTGCGATTTTATGCGTTTTTTTCTTTTTTGGCACCTTCGCGCATAAAGTTGCTTAAACTTGGTTTGTTTTACACGAAACTTGGCCCACAACACTATTTCGTAAATATTAATCTGCTAAAGTGGTTAGAATTTAAAATCATAGTCATATGCTACAAATTACGTGTTAATTTGCGATTTTATGCGTTTTAAAATTTTTTGGAACTTTCGCGCATAAAGTAGCTTAAACTTGGTTTGTTTTGCACAAAACTTAGCACACAACACTATTTGGTATATATTATTTTTCTGAAGTGGTTAGAATTGAAAATCATAGTCATATGCTAGAAATTACGTGTTATGTTACGATTTTATGCGTTTTAAAGCTTTTTTGGCACTTTAGCGCATTAAGTACCTTAAACTTGGTTTGTTTTGCACGAAACTTAGAACATAACACAATTTCGTAAATATTATTCTGTTGAAGTGGTTAGAATTTAAAATCATAGTCATATGCTAGAAATTACGTGTTAATTTACGATTTTATGCGTTTTGAAGCTTTTTTGGCACTTTCGCGCATAAAGTAGTTCAAACTTCGTTGGTTTTGCACGAAACCTTGCACACTACACTATTTAGTATATCTTAGTCTGTTGAAGTGGTTAGAAATTAAAATCATAGTCATATGCTAGAAATTACGTGTTAAGTTGCGATTTTATGCATTTTTAAGCTTTTTTGGTACTTTCGCGCATAAAATAGCTTAAACTTGGTTTGTTTTGTACGAAACTTAGCACATAACACTATTTCATAAATATTATTCTGTTGAAGTGGTTAGAAATTAAAATCATAGTCATATGCTAGAAATTATGTGTTAATTTACGATTTTATGCGTTTTTAAGCTTTTTTGGCACTTTCGCGCATAAAGTAGTTCAAACTTGGTTTGTTTTGCACGAAACTTTGCACACTACACTATTTAGTATATCTCATTCTGTTGAAGTGGTTAGAATTGAAAATCATAGTCATATGCTAGAAATTACGTGTTAAGTTGCGATTTTATGTGTTTTTAAGCTTTTTTGCCACTTTTGCAAAGAAAGTATCTCAAACTTGGTTTGTTTTGCACGAAACTTTGCACACTACACTATTTAGTATATCTTATTCTGTTGAAGTGGTTAGAATTGAAAATCATAGTCATATGCTAAAAATTACGAGCTAAGTTGCGATTTAATGCGTTTTTAAGCTTTTTTGGCACTTTCACGCATAAAGTTGCTTAAACTTGGTTTCTTTCGCAAGAAACTTGGCCCACAATACTATTTCGTAAATATTATTCTATTGATGTGGTTAGGATTGAAAATCATAGTCATATGCTACAAATTACGTATTAATTTGCGATTTTATACGATTTTAAACTTTTTTGGAACTTTCGCGCATAATCTAGGTTTGTTTTGCACCAAACTTGGCACACAACACAATTTGGTATATATTATCGTGTTAAAGTGGTTAGAATAGAATAATTATTATCATATGCTAGAGATTAGGAGTTAAGTTGCGATTTTATGCGTTTTTATGCTTTTTTGGCACTTTCGCGCATAAAGTTGCTTAAACTTGGTTTGTTTTGCACGAAACATTGCCCACAACACTATTTCGTAAATATTATTTTATTGAAGTGGTTAGGATTAAAAATCATAGTCATATGCTACAAATTACGATTTAATTTGTGATTCTATGCGTTTTAAAATTTTTTGGTTCTTTCGCGTATAAAGTAGCTTAAACTTGGTTTGTTTTGCACGAAACTTGGCACACAACACTAATTGGTATATATTATTTTGTTGAAGTGGTTAGAAATGATAATCATAGTCATATGCTAGAAATTACGTGTTAAGTTGCTATTTTATACGTATTTAATCTTTTTTGGCAATTTCACGCATAAAGTAGCTTAAACTTGGTTTTTTTTTTCGCGAAACTCACCTCGCAACACTATTTGGTATATATTATTGTGTTGAAGTGGTTCGAATTGAAAATCATTGTCATATGATAGAAATTACGTGTTAAGTTACGATTTGATGCGTTTTTATGCTTTTTGGCACTCTCGCGCATTAAGTAGCTCAAACTTGGGTTGTTTTGCACAAAGCCTGGCACATAACACTATTTTGTAAATAATATTCTGTTGAAATGGTTAGAATTGAAAATCGTAGTCATATGCTAGAAATTACGTGTTAATTTGCGATTTTATGCGTTTTTAAGCTTTTTTGGTACTTTCACGCATAAAGTAGCTCAAACTTGGTTTCTTTTGCACGAAACGTGTCACACAACACTTTTTGGTATATACAATTCTGTTGAAGTGGATAGAATTTAAAATCATAGTCATATGCTAGAAATTACGTGTTAAGTTGCGATTTTATGCGTTTTTAAGCATTTTCGACACTTTCGCGCATAAAGTAGTTTAATCTTGATTTGTTTTGCACGAAACTTGGCACACATGACTATTTGGTATATATTATTGTTTTCAAGTTTTTAGAATTGAATAATCATTATCATATGCTAGAAATTACGAGTTAAGTTGCGATTTTATGCGTTTTTAAGACTTTTTGGCACTTTCGCGCATAGAGTTGCTTAAACTTGGTTTGTTTTGCACGGAACTTGGCACACAACACTAATTGTTATATATTATTGTGCTAAAGTGGTTAGAAATGAAAATCATAGTCATATGCTAGAATTTACGTGTTTAGTTGCGATTTTATGCGTTTTTAATCTTTTTTGGCACTTTCGCGCATAAAGTAGCTTAAACTTGGTTTGTTTTGCACGAAACTTTGCACACTACACTATTTAGTATATCTCATTCTGTTGAAGTGGTTAGAATTGAAAATCATAGTCATATGCTAGAAATTACGTGTTAAGTTGCGATTTTATGTGTTTTTAAGCTTTTTTGCCACTTTTGCAAAGAAAGTATCTCAAACTTGGTTTGTTTTGCACGAAACTTTGCACACTACACTATTTAGTATATCTTATTCTGTTGAAGTGGTTAGAATTGAAAATCATATTCATATGCTAAAAATTACGAGCTAAGTTGCGATTTAATGCGTTTTTAAGCTTTTTTGGCACTTTCACGCATAAAGTTGCTTAAACTTGGTTTCTTTCGCAAGAAACTTGGCCCACAATACTATTTTGTAAATATTATTCTATTGATGTGGTTAGGATTGAAAATCATAGTCATATGCTACAAATTACGTATTAATTTGCGATTTTATACGATTTTAAACTTTTTTGGAACTTTCGCGCATAATCTAGGTTTGTTTTGCACCAAACTTGGCACACAACACAATTTGGTATATATTATCGTGTTAAAGTGGTTAGAATAGAATAATTATTATCATATGCTAGAGATTAGGAGTTAAGTTGCGATTTTATGCGTTTTTATGCTTTTTTGGCACTTTCGCGCATAAAGTTGCTTAAACTTGGTTTGTTTTGCACGAAACATTGCCCACAACACTATTTCGTAAATATTATTTTATTGAAGTGGTTAGGATTAAAAATCATAGTCATATGCTACAAATTACGATTTAATTTGCGATTCTATGCGTTTTAAAATTTTTTGGTTCTTTCGCGTATAAAGTAGCTTAAACTTGGTTTGTTTTGCACGAAACTTGGCACACAACACTAATTGGTATATATTATTTTGTTGAAGTGGTTAGAAATGATAATCATAGTCATATGCTAGAAATTACGTGTTAAGTTGCTATTTTATACGTATTTAATCTTTTTTGGCAATTTCACGCATAAAGTAGCTTAAACTTGGTTTTTTTTTTCGCGAAACTCACCTCGCAACACTATTTGGTATATATTATTGTGTTGAAGTGGTTCGAATTGAAAATCATTGTCATATGATAGAAATTACGTGTTAAGTTACGATTTGATGCGTTTTTATGCTTTTTGGCACTCTCGCGCATTAAGTAGCTCAAACTTGGGTTGTTTTGCACAAAGCCTGGCACATAACACTATTTTGTAAATAATATTCTGTTGAAATGGTTAGAATTGAAAATCGTAGTCATATGCTAGAAATTACGTGTTAATTTGCGATTTTATGCGTTTTTAAGCTTTTTTGGTACTTTCACGCATAAAGTAGCTCAAACTTGGTTTCTTTTGCACGAAACGTGTCACACAACACTTTTTGGTATATACAATTCTGTTGAAGTGGTTAGAATTTAAAATCATAGTCATATGCTAGAAATTACGTGTTAAGTTGCGATTTTATGCGTTTTTAAGCATTTTCGACACTTTCGCGCATAAAGTAGTTTAATCTTGATTTGTTTTGCAGGAAACTTGGCACACATGACTATTTGGTATATATTATTGTTTTCAAGTTTTTAGAATTGAATAATCATTATCATATGCTAGAAATTACGAGTTAAGTTGCGATTTTATGCGTTTTTAAGACTTTTTGGCACTTTCGCGCATAGAGTTGCTTAAACTTGGTTTGTTTTGCACGGAACTTGGCACACAACACTAATTGTTATATATTATTGTGCTAAAGTGGTTAGAAATGAAAATCATAGTCATATGCTAGAATTTACGTGTTTAGTTGCGATTTTATGCGTTTTTAATCTTTTTTGGCACTTTCGCGCATAAAGTAGCGTAAACTTGGTTTGTTTTGCACGAAACTTAGCACATAACACTATTTCGTAAATATTATTCTGTTGAAGTGGTTAGAAATTAAAATCGTAGTCTTATGCTAGAAATTACGTGTTAATTTACGATTTTATGCGTTTTTAAGCTTTTTTGGCACTTTTGCGCATAAAGTAGTTCAAACTTGGTTTGTTTTGCACGAAACTTTGCACACTACACTATTTAGTATATCTTATTCTGTTGAAGTGGTTAGAAATTAAAATCATAGTCATATGCTATAAATTACGTGTTAAGTTGCGATTTTATGCGTTTTTAAGCTTTTTTGGCACTTTCGCGCATTAAGTAGTTTTAACTTGATTGTTTTGCATGAAACTTGGCACACATCAGTACTTGGTATATATTATTGTGTTGAAGTTGTATTAGTTGAATAATCATTATCATATGCTAGAAATTACGAGTTAAGTTTTGATTTTATGCGTTTTAAAGATTTTTTAACACTTTCGCGCATAAAGTTGCATAAATTTGGTTTGTTTTGCACGAAACATGGCCCACAACACTATTTCGTAAATATTATTCTGTTGAAGTGGTTAGAATTGAAAATCATATTCATATGCTAGAAATAACGTGTTAATTTGCGATTCTATGCGTTTTAAAATTTTTTTGTACTTTCGCGTATAAAGTGGTTCAAACTTGGTTTGTTTTGCACGAAACTTTGCACACTACACAATTTAGAATATCTTATTCTGTTGAAGTGGTTAGAAATTAAAATCATAGTCATTTGCTAGAAACTACGTGTTAAGTTGCGATTTTATGCCTTTTTAAGCTTTTTTAGCACTTTCGCGCATAAAGTAGTTTAAACTTGGTTTGTTTTTCACGAAACTTTGCACACTGCACTATTTGGTATATATTATTGTGTTGAAGTTTTTATAATTTAATAATCATTATCATATGCTAGAAATTACGAGTTAAGTTTCGATTTTATGCGTTTTAAAGATTTTTTAGCACTTTCGCGCATAAAGTTGCTTAAACTTGGTTTGTTTTGCACGAAACTTGGCCCACAACCCTATTTCGTAAATATTATTCTGTTGAAGTGGTTAGAATTGAAAATTATTGTCATATGCTACAAATTACGAGTTAATTTGCGATTCTATGCGTTTTTAAATTTTTTGGTACTTTCGCGTATAAAGTAGCTTAAACATGGTTTGTTTTGCAAGAAACTTGGCAGACAACACTAATTGGTATATATTATTTTGTTGAAGTGGTTAGAAATTAAAATCATAGTCATACGCTAGAAATTACGTGTTAAGTTGGGATTTTATACGGTTTTAATCTTTTTTGGCACTTTCACGCATAAAGTAGCTTAAACTTGGTTTGTTTTGCGCGAAACTCGCCTCGCAACACTATTTGGTATATATTATTGCGTTGAAGTGGTTAGAATTGAATATCATTGTGATATGGTAGAAATTACGTGTTAAGTTACGATTTTATGTGTTTTTATGCTTTTTGGCACTTTCGCGCATAAAGTAGCTCAAACTTGGTTTGTTTTGCAAAAACCTGGCACAAAACACTATTTCGTAAATATTATTTTGTTGAAGTGGTTAGAATTTATAATGGTAGTCATATGTTAGAAATTACGTGTTAATTTGCGATTTTATGCGTTTTTTAAGCTTTTTTGGCACTTTCGCGCATAAAGTAGCTCAAACTTGGTTTGTTTTGCACGAAACTTTGCACACTACACTATTTTGTATATCTTATTCTGTTGAAGTGGTTAGAATTGAAAATAATAGTCATATGCTGGAAATTACGTCTCAAGTTGTGATTTTATGCGTTTTTTAAGCTTTTTTGGCACTTTCGCACAGAAAGTAGTTTAAACTTGATTTGATTTGCACGAAACTTGGCACACATCATTATTTTGTATATATTATTTTGTTGAAGTTGTTAGAATTTAATAATCATTATCATATGCTAAAAATTACGAGCTAATTTGCGATTTAATGCGTTTTTAAGCTTTTTTGGCACTTTCACGCATAAAGTTGCTTAAACTTGGTTTGTTTTGCACGAAGCTTGGCCCACAACACTATTTCGTAAATATTATTCTATTGAAGTGGTTTGGATTGAAAATCATAGTCATATGCTACAAATACGTGTTAATTTGCGATTTTATGCGATTTTAAACTTTTTTGGCACTTTCGCGCATAAAGTAGCATAAACTAGGATTGTTTTGCACCAAACATGGCACACAACACAATTTGGTATATATTATTGTGTTGAAGTGGTTAGAATTGAATAATTATTATCATATGCTAGAGATTAGGAGTGAAGTTGCGATTTTATGCGTTTTTTTTCTTTTTTGGCACCTTCGCGCATAAAGTTTCTTAAACTTGGTTTGTTTTACACGAAACTTGGCCCACAACACTATTTCGTAAATATTAATCTGCTAAAGTGGTTAGAATTTAAAATCATAGTCATATGCTACAAATTACGTGTTAATTTGCGATTTTATGCGTTTTAAAATTTTTTGGAACTTTCGCGCATAAAGTGGCTTAAACTTGGTTTGTTTTGCACAAAACTTAGCACACAACACTATTTGGTATATATTATTTTTTTGAAGTGGTTAGAATTGAAAATCATAGTCATATGCTAGAAATTACGTGTTATGTTACCGATTTTATGCGTTTTAAAGCTTTTTTGGCACTTTAGCGCATAAAGTACCTTAAACTTGGTTTGTTTTGCACGAAACTTAGAACATAACACAATTTCGTGAATATTATTCTGTTGAAGTGGTTAGAATTTAAAATCATAGTCATATGCTAGAAATTACGTGTTAATTTACGATTTTATGCGTTTTGAAGCTTTTTTGGCACTTTCGCGCATAAAGTAGTTCAAACGTCGTTTGTTTTGCACGAAACCTTGAACACTACACTATTTAGTATATCTTAGTCTGTTGAAGTGGTTAGAAATTAAAATCATAGTCATATGCTAGAAATTACGTGTTAAGTTGCGATTTTATGCGTTTTTTAAGCTTTTTTGGTACTTTCGCGCATAAAATAGCTTAAACTTGGTTTGTTTTGTACGAAACTTAGCACATAACACTATTTCATAAATATTATTCTGTTGAAGTGGTTAGAAATTATTATCATAGTCATATGCTAGAAATTATGTGTTAATTTACGATTTTATGCGTTTTTAAGCTTTTTTGGCACTTTCGCGCATAAAGTAGTTCAAACTTGGTTTGTTTTGCACGAAAATTTGCACACTACACTTTTTAGTATATCTCATTCTGTTGAAGTGGTTAGAATTGAAAATCATAGTCATATGCTAGAAATTACGTGTTAAGTTGCGATTTTGTGTGTTTTTAAGCTTTTTTGCCACTTTCGCAAAGAAAGTATCTCAAACTTAGTTTGTTTTGCACGAAACTTTGCACACTACACTATTTAGTATATCTTATTCTGTTGAAGTGGTTAGAATTTAAAATCATAGTCATATGCTAAAAATTACGAGCTAAGTTGCGATTTAATGCGTTTTTAAGCTTTTTTGGCACTTTCACGCATAAAGTTGCTTAAACTTGGTTTCTTTCGCAAGAAACTTGGCCCACAACACTATTTCGTAAATATTATTCTATTGAAGTGGTTAGGATTGAAAATCATAGTCATATGCTACAAATTACATATTAATTTGCGATTTTATACGATTTTAAACTTTTTTGGAACTTTCGCGCATAAAGTAGTATAATCTAGGTTTGTTTTGCACCAAATATGGCACACAACACAATTTGGTATATATTATCGTGTTGAAGTGGTTAGAATAGAATAATTATTATCATATGCTAGAGATTAGGAGTTAAGTTGCAATTTTATGCGTTTTTATGCTTTTTTGGCACTTTCGCGCATAAAGTTGCTTAAACTTGGTTTGTTTTGCACTTAACTTTGCCCACAACACTATTTCGTAAATATTATTTTATTGAAGTGGTTAGGATTAAAAATCATAGTCATATACTACAAATTACGATTTAATTTGCGATTCTATGCGTTTTAAAATTTTTTGGTTCTTTCGCGTATAAAGTAGCTTAAACTAGGTTTGTTTTGCACGAAACTTGGCACACAATACTAATTGGTATATATTATTGTGTTGAAGTGGTTAGAAATGATAATCATAGTCATATGCTAGAAATTACGTGTTAAGTTGCGATTTTATACGTATTTAATCTTTTTTGGCAATTTCACGCATAAAGTAGCTTAAACTTGGTTTTTTTTTGCGCGAAACTCGCCTCGCAACACTATTTGGTATATATTATTGTGTTGAAGTGGTTCGAATTGAAAATCATTGTCATATGATAGAAATTACGTGTTAAGTTACGATTTTATGCGTTTTTATGCTTTTTGGCACTCTCGCGCATAAAGTAGCTCAAACTTGGGTTGTTTTGCACAAAGCCTGGCACATAACACTATTTTGTAAATAATATTCTGTTGAAATGGTTAGAATTGAAAATCGTAGTAATATGCTAGAAATTACGTGTTAATTTGCGATTTTATGCGATTTTAAGCTTTTTTGGTACTTTCACGCATAAAGTAGCTCAAACTTGGTTTCTTTTGCACGAAACGTGTCACACAACACTTTTTGGTATATACAATTCTGTTGAAGTGGTTAGAATTGAAAATCATAGTCATATGCTAGAAATTACGTGTTAAGTTGCGATTTTATGCGTTTTTAAGCATTTTCGACACTTTCGCGCATAAAGTAGTTTAATCTTGATTTGTTTTGCACGAAACTTGGCACACATGACTATTTGGTATATATTATTGTGTTCAAGTTTTTAGAATTGAATAATCATTATCATATGCTAGAAATTACGAGTTAAGTTGCGATTTTATGCGTTTTTAAGACTTTTTGGCACTTTCGCGCATAGAGTTGCTTAAACTTGGTTTGTTTTGCACCGAACTTGGCACACAACACTAATTGTTATATATTATTGTGCTAAAGTGGTTAGAAATGAAAATCATAGTCATATGCTAGAATTTACGTGTTTAGTTGCGATTTTATGCGTTTTTAATCTTTTTTGGCACTTTCGCGCATAAAGTAGCTTAAACTTTGTTTGTTTTGCACGAAACTTAGCACATAACACTATTTCGTAAATATTATTCTGTTGAAGTGGTTAGAAATTAAAATCGTAGTCTTATGCTAGAAATTACGTGTTAATTTACGATTTTATGCGTTTTTAAGCTTTTTTGGCACTTTTGCGCATAAAGTAGTTCAAACTTGGTTTGTTTTGCA
>NC_080056.1:24152145-24255245 GCF_026212465.1 Amaranthus tricolor | reverse complement strand
ACAAAAAGTAGCTAAAACTTGGTTTGTTTTGCACGAAAGATGGCACACAACACTATTTAGTATATCTTAGTTTATTGAAGTGGTTAGAATTGAAAATCATACATATGCTAGAAATTACGTGTTAAGTTTCGATTTTATGCGTTTTTAATCTTTTTTTGCACTTTCGCGCATAAAGTACTTTAAACTTGATTTGTTTTGCACGAAACTTGTCACACATCACTATTTGGTATCTATTATTGTGTTGAAGTGGTTAGAATTGAATAATCATTATCATATGCTAGAAATTACGAGTTAAGTTATGATTTTGTGCGTTTTTAATCTTTTTCGGCACTTTCACGCATAAAGTTGCTTAAACTTGGTTTGAATTGCACGAAATATAACCCACAACAATATTTCGTAAATATTATTCTGTTGAAGTGGTTAGAATTGAAAATCATAGTCATATGCTAAAAATTATGTGTTAATATGCGATTTTATGCGTTTTAAAATTTTTTGGAACTTTCGCGCATAAAGTAGCTTACAATTGGTTTGTTTTGCACGAAACTTGGCACACAATACTATTTGGTATATATTATTTTTTTGAAGTGGTTAGAATTGAAAATCATAGTCATATGCTAGAAATTACGTGTTATGTTACGATTTTATGCGTTTTTAAGCTTTTTTGGCACTTTCACACATAAAGTAGCTTAAACTTGGTTTGAATTGCACGAAACTTAACCCACAACAATATTTCGTAAATATTATTCTGTTGAAGTGGTTAAAATTGAAAATCATAGTCATATGCTAAAAATTATGTGTTAATATGCGATTTTATGCGTTTTAAAATTTTTTGCAACTTTCGCGCATAAAGTAGCTTACACTTGGTTTGTTTTGCACGAAACTTAGCACATAACACTTTTTCGTAAATATTATTCTGTTGAAGCGGTTAGAATTTAAAATCGTAATCATATGCTAGAAATTACGTGTTAATTTCCGATTTTATGCGTTTTTAGACTTTTTTGGCACTTTCGAGAATAAAGTAGTTCAAACTTGGATTGTTTTGCACGAAACTTTGCACACTACACTATTTAGTATATCTTATTCTGTTGAAGTGGTTAGAAAGGAAAATCATGGTCATATGCTAGAAATTACATGTTAAGTTGCGATTTTATGCGTTTTTAATCTTTTTTGGCACTTTCACGCATAAAGTAGCTTAAACTTGGTTTGTTTTACGTGAAACTCGGCTCGCAACACTATTTGGTATATATTATTGTGTTGAAGTGGTTAGAATTGAAAATCATTGTCATATGGTAGAAATTACGTATTAAGTTATGATTTTATGCGTTTTTAAGCTTTTTGGGTCTTTCGCGCATAAAGTAGCTCAAACTTGGTTTGTTTTGCACGAAGCCTAGCACATAACACTATTTCGTAAATAATCTTCTATTGAAGTGGTCAAAATTGAAAATCGTAGTCACATGCTAAAAATTACGTGTTAATTTGCGATTTTATGCGTTTTTAATCTTTTTTGGCACTTTCGCGAATAAAGTAGTTCAAACTTGGTTTGTTTTGCGCGAAACTTGGCACACAACAATATTTAGTATATCTTTTTTTGTTGAAGTGGTTAGAATTGAAAATCATAGTCATATGCTAGATATTACGTGTTAAGTTGCGATTTTATGCGTATTTTATTTTTTTGGAACTTTCGCGCATAAAGTAGTTTAAACTTGATTTATTTTCACGAAACTTGGCACACACCACTATTTGGTATATATTATTGTGTTGAAGTGGTTAGAATTGAATAATCATTATCATATGCTAGAAATTACGAGTTAAGTTACGTGTTTATGCTTTTTAAAGCTTTTTCAGCACTTTTACGCATAAAGTTGCTTAAACTTGGTTTGTTTTGCACGAAACTTGGCCCAAAACACTATTTCATAAATATTATTCTGTTTAAGTGGTGAGAATTGAAAATCATAGTCATATGCTACAAATTACGTGTTAATTTGCGATTTTATGCGTTTTAAAATTTTTTGGGACTTTTGCGCATAAAGTAGCTTAAACTTGGTTTGTTTTGCACGAAACATGGCACACAACACTATTTGGTATATATTATTGTGTTGTAGTGGTTAGAATCGAATGATCATTGTCATATGCTAGAAATTACATGTTAAGTTGCGATTTTATGCGTTTTTATGCTTTTTTGGCACTTTCGCGCATAAAGTCGCTTAAACTTGGTTTGTTTTGCACAAAACATGGCACACAACACTAATTCGTCAATATTATTCTGTTGAAGTGGTTAGAAATTAAAATCATAAACATATGCTACAAATTACGTGTTAATTTGCGATTTTATGTCATTTTTAATATTTTTGGCACTTTCGCGCATAAAGTAGCATAAACTTGGTTTGTTTTGCACGAAACTTGGCACACAACACTATTTGGTATATATTATTGTGTTGAAGTAGTTAAATTTAATAATTAATATCATATCTTAGAAATTAGGAGTTAAGTTGCGATTTAATGCGTTTTTTTACTTTTTTGGAACTTTCGCGTATAAAGTTGCTTAAACTTGGTTTGTTTTGCACGAAACTTGGCCCACAAAACTATTTCGTAAATATTATTCTGTTGAAAGGGTTAGAATTGAAAATCATTGTCATATGCTACAAATTACGTGTTAATTTGCGATTTTATGCGTTTTAAAATTTTTTGGCGCTTTCGCGCATAAAGTAGCTTGAACTTGGTTTGTTTTATACGAAACTTGGCACACAACACTATTTGGTATATATTTTGTTGATGTGGTTAGAAGTGAAAATCATAGTCATATGCTAGAAATTACGTGTTAAATTACGGTTTTATGCGTTTTTATGCTTTTTTAGCACTTTCGCGCATAAAGTAGATCAAACTTGGTTTGTTTTGCACGAAACCTGGCACATAACACTATTTCGTAAATATTATTCTGTTGAAGTGGTTAGAATTTAAAATCGTAGTCATATGATAGAAATTACGTGTTAATTTGTGATTTTATGCGTTTTAAAGCTTTTTTGGCACTTTCGCGCATATAGTAGGTCAAACTTGATTTGTTTTGAACGAAACTTTGCACTCTACTCTATTTTGTATATTTCATTCTGTTGAAGTGGTTAGAATTGAAAATCATAGTCGTATGCTAGACATTACGTGTTAAGTAGCGATTTTATGCATTTTTAAGCTTTTTTGACAATTTCGCTCATAAAGTAGTTTAAACTTGATTTGTTTTGCACGAAACTTGGCACACATGACTATTTGGTATATATTATTGTGTTGAAGTTGTTAGAATTGAATAATCATTATCATATGCTAGAAATTACGAGTTCAGTTGCGATTTTAAGCCTTTTTGAGATTTTTTTGCACTTTCGCGTACAAAGTTGCTTAAACTTGGTTTGTTTTGCACGAAACTTGGCACACATGACTATTTGGTATATATTATTGTGTTGAAGTTGTTAGAATTGAATAATCATTATCATATGCTAGAAATTACGAGTTAAGTTGCGATTTTAAGCCTTTTTAAGATTTTTTGGCACTTTCGCGCACAAAGTTGCTTAAACTTGGTTTGTTTTGCACGAAACTTGGCCCACAACACTATTTCGTAAATATTATTCTGTTGAAGTGGTTAGAATATAAAATCATAGTCATATGCTACAAATTACGTGTTAATTTGCGATTTTATGCGTTTTAAAATTTTTTGGCACTTTCGCACATAAAGTAGCTTAAACTTGGTTTGTTTTGCACGAAACTTGGCACACAATACTAATTGGTATATATTATTCTGTAGAAGTGGTTAGAATTGAAAATCATAGTCATATGCTACAAATTAAGTGTTAAGTTGCGATTTTATGCGTTTTAAAGATTTTTTGGCACTTTCGCTCATAACGTAACTTAAACTTTGTTTGTTTTGCGCGAAACTTGGCTCACAACACTATTTGGTATATATCATTGTATTGAAGTGGTTAGAATTGAAAATCTTTGTCATATGCTAGAAATTACGTGTTAAGTTGCGATTTTATGCGTTTTTATGCTTTTTAGGCACTTTCGCGCATAAAGTTGCTTAAACTTGGTTTGTTTTGTGCGAAACTTGGCACACAACACTATTTGGTATATATTATTGTTTTGAAGTGGTTAGAATCTAAAATCATATATATATATGCTAGAAATTACGTGTTAAGTTGCGATTTTCTACGTCTTTAAGCTTTTTTGGCACTTTCGCGCATAAAGTTCCTCAAACTTGGTTTATTTTGCACGAAACTTGGCACACAACACTTTTTGGTATACATTTTTGTCTTGAAGTGGTTAGAATTTTAAATCATAGTCATATGCTACAAATTACGTGTTAAGCTGCGATTTTATGCGTTTTTCAGCTTTTTTGGCACTTTCGCTCACAAAGTAGCTTAAACTTGGTTTGTTTTGCGCGAAACTTGGCTCACAACACTATTTGGTATATATCATTGTGTTGAAGTGGTTAGAATTGAAAATCTTTGTCATATGCTAGATTACGTGTTACGTTGCGATTTTATGCGTTTTTATGCTTTTTAGGCACTTTCGCGCATAAAGTTGCTTAAACTTTTTTTATTTTGCACGAAACATGGTACACAACACTATTTCGTATATATTATTGTGTTGAAGTGGTTAGAATCTAAAATCATAGTCATATGCTAGAAATTACGTGTTAAGTTGCAATTTTCTACGTTTTTAAGCTTTTTTGGCACTTTCACGCATAAAGTTGCTCAAACTTAGTTTGTTTTGCACGAGACTTGGCACACAAAACTTTTTTGTATATAATATTGTGTTGAAGTGGTTAGCATTTAAAATCATAGTCATATGATAGAAATTACGTGTTAAGTTGAGATTTTATGCGTTTTTAAGCTTTTTTGGCACTTTCGCACATAAAGTAGCTTAAACTTGGTTTGTTTTGCACGAAACTTGGCATACTAATCTATTTTGTAAATATTATTTTGTTGTTGTGGATAGAATTGAATAATCATAGTCATATGCTAGAAATTACGTGTTAGTTTGGCACTTTGCGCAGTAAGTTGCTTAAACTTGGTTTGTTTTGCACGAAACTTAGCACACAACACGATTTCGTAAATATTATTCTGTTGAAGTGGTTAGAATTGAAAATCATAGTCATATGCTACAAATTGCGTTTTAAATTGCGATTTTATACGTTTTTAAGTTTTATGGCACCTTCGCGCATAAAGTAGTTTAAGTTTTTAAGTTTGTTTTGCACGAAACTTGGCAAACAACACTATTTGGTATATACTATTGTGTTGAAGTGGTTAGAATTGAAAATCATTGTCATATGCTAGAAATTACGTATTAAGTTGTGATTTTATGCGTTTTTAAACTTTTTTGACACTTTCGCGCATAAAGTAGCTCAAACCTCGTTTGTTTTGCACGAAATGTTGCCAACAACACTATTTGGTATATATTATTGTGTTGAAGTGGTTAGAATCTAAAATCATAATCATATGCTAGAAATTACGTGTTAAGTTGCGATTTTATTCGTTTTTAAATTTTTTTGGCACTATCGCTCATAAAGTAGCTTAAACTTGGTTTATTTTGCGCGAAACTTTGCTCACAACACTATTTGGTATATATCATTGTGTTGAAGTGGTTAGAATTGAAAATCTTTGTCATATGCTAGAAATTACGTGTTAAGTTTCGATTTTATTCGTTTTTAAGCTTTTTAGGCACTTTCGCGCATAAAGTTGCTTATACTTGCTTTATTTTGCACGAAACTTGGCACACAACACTATTTGGTATATATTATTGTGTTGAAGTGGCTAGAATCTAAAATCATAGTCATATGCTACAAATTACGTGTTAATTTGCGATTTTATGCGTTTTAAAATTTTTTGGGACTTTTGCGCATAAAGTAGCTTAAACTTTGTTTGTTTTGCACGAAGCCTAGCACATAACACTATTTCGTAAATAATCTTCTGTTGAAGTGGTTAGAATTGAAAATCATAGTCATATTCTAGAAATTACGTGTTAAGTTGCGATTTTATGCGTTTTTCAGCTTTTTTGGCACTTTCACACATAAAGTAGCTTAAACATGGTTTGTTTTGCACGAAACATGGCACACAACACTATTTGGTATATATTATTGTGTTGTAGTGGTTATAATTGAATAATCATTGTCATATGCTAGAAATTACGTGTTAAGTTGCGATTTTAAGCGTTTTTATGCTTTTTTGGCACTTTCGCGAATAAAGTCGGTTAAACTTGGTTTGTTTTGCACGAAACTTGGCACACAACACTAATTCGTCAATATTATTCTGTTGAAGTGGTCAGAATTTAAAATCATAGTCATATGCTACAAATTACGTGTTAATTTGCGATTTTATGTGATTTTTAACTTTTTTGGCACTTTCGCGCATAAAGTTGATTAAACTTGGTTTGTTTTGCACGAAACTTGGCCCAAAACACTATTTCGTAAATATTGTTCTGTTGAAAGGGTTAGAATTGAAAATCATTGTCATATGCTACAAATTATGTGTTAATTTGCGATTTTATGCGTTTTAAAATTTTTTGGCACTGTTGCGCATAAAGTAGCTTAAACTTTGTTTGTTTTGCACGAAGCCTAGCACATAACACTATTTCGTAAATAAACTTCTGTTGAAGTGGTTAGAATTGAAAATCATAGTCATATGCAAGAAATTACGTGTTAAGTTGCGATTTTATGCGTTTTTGAGTTTTTTGGCACTTTCACGCATAAATTAGCTTAAACATGGTTTGTTTTGCACGAAACATGGCACACAACACTATTTGGTATATATTATTGTGTTTTAGTGGTTAGAATCGAATGATCATTGTCATATGCTAGAAATTACGTGTTAAGTTGCGATTTTATGCGTTTTTATGCTTTTTTGGCACTTTCGCGCATAAAGTCGCTTAAACTTGGTTTGTTTTGCACAAAACTTGGCACACAACACTAATTCGTCAATATTATTCTGTTGAAGTGGTTAGAAATTAAAATCATAGTCATATTCTACAAGATACGTGTTAATTTCCGATTTTATGTGATTTTAAACTTTTTTGGCACTTTCGCGCATAAAATAGCATCAACTTGGTTTGTTTTGCACGAAACTTGGCACACAACACTATTTGGTATATATTATTGTGTTGAAGTGGTTAGAATTTAATAATTAATATCATATCCTAGAAATTAGGAGTTAAGTTGCGATTTAATGCGTTTTTTTGCTTTTTTGGCACTTTCGCGTATAAAGTTGCTTAAACTTGGTTTGTTTTGCACGAAACTTGGCCCACAAAACTATTTCATAAATATTGTTCTGTTGAAAGGGTTAGAATTGAAAATCATTGTCATATGCTACAAATTACGTGTTAATTTGTGATTTTATGCGTTTTAAAATTTTTTGGCGCTTTCGCGCATAAAGTAGCTTGAACTTGGTTTGTTTTATACGAAACTTGGCACACAACACTATTTGGTATATATTTTGTTGATGTGGTTAGAAGTGAAAATCATAGTCATATGCTAGAAATTACGTGTTAAATTACGGTTTTATGCGTTTTTAAGCTTTTTTTAGCACTTTCGCGCATAAAGTAGATCAAACTTGGTTTGTTTTGCACGAAACCTGGCACATAACACTATTTCGTAAATATTATTCTGTTGAAGTGGTTAGAATTTAAAATCGTAGTCATATGTTAGAAATTACGTGTTAATTTGTGATTTTATGCGTTTTAAAGCTTTTTTGGCACTTTCGCGCATATAGTAGCTCAAACTTGGTTTGTTTTGCACGAAACTTTGCACTCTACACTATTTAGTATATTTCATTCTGTTGAAGTGGTTAGAATTGAAAACCATGGTCGTATGCTAGACATTACGTGTTAAGTAGCGATTTTATGCATTTTTAAGCTTTTTTGACAATTTCGCTCATAAAGTAGTTTAAACTTGATTTGTTTTGCACGAAACTTGGCACACATGACTATTTGGTATATATTATTGTGTTGAAGTTGGTAGAATTGAATAATCATTATCATATGCTAGAAATTACGAGTTCAGTTGCGATTTTAAGCCTTTTTAAGATTTTTTGGCACTTTCGCGCACAAAGTTGCTTAAACTTGGTTTGTTTTGCACGAAACTTGGCACACATGACTATTTGGTATATATTATTCTGTTGAAGTGGTTAGAATTTAAAATAATAGTCATATGCTACAAATTACGTGTTAATTTGCGATTTTATGCGTTTTAAAATTTTTTGGCACTTTCGCGCATAAAGTAGCTTAAACTTGTTTTGTTTTGCACGAAACTTGGCACACAATACTAATTGGTATATATTATTCTGTAGAAGTGGTTAGAATTGAAAATCATAGTCATATGCTACAAATTAAGTGTTAAGTTGCGATTTTATGCGTTTTTAAGCTTTTTTGGCACTTTCGCTCATAACGTAACTTAAACTTTGTTTGTTTTGCGCGAAACTTGGCTCACAACACTATTTGCACTAGTGGAAAAAACCTCATTTGCTGCAGTTTTTTTGCCATTATTTGCTGCGGTTTTGGCCCCCAGCAATTGTGATAGCAGCAAATAGCCTATTTTAAATGCTGCGGTTAATAACCGCAGCAAAAAAATGCATTAATTGCTGCGGTCATGGGCAAAACCGCAGCAAATAGGGTGTGTTAATTGCTGCGGTCAATGGGAGGAACCGGAGCAAATATTTTGGCCCATTAATTGCTGCGGTCGGTGCAGAACCGCAGCAAATAGCATTCTTTTTTTTTTATTTTCCTTTTTATCCTTTTAATAATGCAATAATAATACAATCACAGATAATCAACATTAATCTCTTTGTAATAATAAACTCTCGCTCGTATATATAATATAATATTATGTACGTACATATATATATATATATATATATATATATATATATATATATATATATATATATATATATATATATATATATATATATATATATATATATATATATATATACATTAAAGTATAAAAAATAATCTATACTAATTACAATTTATCAAGGACAAATATTAGCAAGATACAAGGCAATCTTGTCTTTTAATTCGCGCATCTCTTCACTTCTCAAAGGGCGTGTTTCCCTCGGAATGTCGTTTAAAACCTATATATAATATTAAAATAAAAGATTAATATAGAAACATCAGATTTTACCAATAATATATTTAATTAAGAAAGTAAAAAATACTTATGGCATCTATATTTTCGACTCCAACCTCCTTCACGGCATTAATAATATCGTCCATGAACTTCAGCGCGTAGTAGCCGCAATCAACGGACCCAGAAGGTTGTTGAAAGCACTAAGAGAAAATAGATGTTAGTGTCAAAAACGGTTAAAAACGCATAAAATCGCAACTTAACACGTAAATTCTAGAATATGACTATGATTTTCAATTCTAACAACTTCTACACAATAATATATACCAAATAGTGTTGTGTGCCGAGTTTCGTGCAAAACAAACAAAGTTTGAGCTACTTTACGCGCGAAATTGAAAAAAACGCTTAAAAACCCTTAAAAATCGCAACTTAACTTCTAATTTCTAGCATATGACTATTATTTTCAATTCTAACCATTTCAACACAATAATATATGCCAAATAGTGTTGTGTGCCAAGTTTCGTGCATAACAAACCAAGTTTGAGTACTTTACGCGCGAAATTGACAAAAACGCTTAAAAACGCATAAAATCGCAACTTAACTTCTAATTTCTAGCATATGACTATTATTATCAATTCTAAACATTTCAACACAATAATATATGCCAAATAGTGTTGTGTTCCAAGTTTCGTGCATAACAAACCATGTTTGACCTACTTTAGGCGCGAAATTGACAAAAACGCTTAAAAACGCATAAAATCGCAACTTAACTTCTAATTTCTAGCATAAGACTATTATTATAAATTATAACCATTTCAACACAATAATATATGCCAAATAGTTTTGTGTGCCAAGTTTCGTGCATAACAAACCATGTTTGACCTACTTTACGCGCGAAATTGACAAATAAAAACGCGAAATTGACAGCATCAAACTAGTGACCAGACCACCTTGCACGACACGTGGAGACCAAACCTATGCATCCAGGACCTAGGCTAAAGTGGAAATGGAATCTTGGTACTTGGATCTAGCTATCAAGGTCCTAAAACCATTCTAACAATCCCCGTGGACTCCTAGAAGCTGAGCCGAAGGAGGGCTGGTCGACAGTTTGCTAGATCAGAATTTTGTTTAAGTGTTTGTGGTTGTTTCGTGTTCTTTTCATGATCATTTGTAGTTTTTGACTGTGTCATTAATCAAAGCTTACGCAAAACATTAATCCTTGCATAACCAAGGCAAAAATCAGCCCCGGTTTCGCATCAAAACCAAATTTGAGCTACTTTACGCGCAAAATTGACAAAAACGCTTAAAAACGCATAAAATCGCAACTTAACTTCTAATTTCTAGCATATGAATATTATTATCAATTCTAACCATTTCAACACAATAATATATGCCAAATAGTGTTGTGTACCAAGTTTCGTGCATAACAAACCAAGTTTGAGTACTTTACGCGCGAAATTGACAAAAACGGTTAAAAACGCATAAAATCGCAACTTAACACGTAAATTCTAGAATATGACTATGATTTTCAATTCTAACAACTTCTACACAATAATATATACCAAATAGTGTTGTGTGCCGAGTTTCGTGCAAAACAAACAAATTTTGAGCTACTCTACGCGCGAAATTGACAAAAACGCTTAAAAACGCATAAAATCGCAACTTAACTTCTAATTTCTAGCATATGACTATTATTATCAATTCTAACCATTTCAACACAATAATATATGCCAAATAGTGTTGTGTGCCAAGTTTCGTGCATAACAAACCATGTTTGATCTACTTTACACGCGAAATTGACAAAAACGCTTAAAAACGCATAAAATCGCAACTTAACTTCTAATTTCTGGCATATGACTATTATTATCAATTCAAACCATTTCAACACAATAATATATGCCAAATAGTGTTGTGTGCCAAGTTTCGTGCATAACAAACCATGTTTGACCTACTTTAGGACGGGAAATTGACAAATAAAAACGCGAAATTGACAGCATCAAACTAGTGACCAGACCACCTTGCACGACACGTGGAGACCAAACCTATGCATCTAGGACCTAGGCTAAAGTGGAAATGGAATCTTGGTACTTGGATCTAGCTATCAAGGTCCTAAAACCATTCTAACAATCCCCGTGGACTCCTAGAAGCTGAGCCGAAGGAGGGCTGGTCGACAGTTTGCTAGATCAGAATTTTGTTTAAGTGTTTGTGGTTGTTTCGTGTTCTTTTCATGATCATTTGACCAAACCTATACAAAACCCATAAAATCGAATTTGTGTACCTTTCTTGCTATCCATTTTGGAAATGTGGCTCTGGATGTAGATCCCATTTGTCCACGCACTCTTTTCATTGCGCTGAAACGCATGGGAAAAGTAATACCATTTATATATATATATAACGCTTAATTAAATCAAATTGGTAAAATAATTAATATTACGTACGCATTCAACAATGCTTTGAATCTTGTGTTGCGAGGTAGGCTGTTAGGTTTTTGTAATGAGTCGAAGACGTGCACGGTGTTCGTTAAAGGACATATGATCAGAAGTATCCAATGCAAACTACAAACACAAATTTAAAATCAACAAATTAGAGATTAGGTGACTTTAAAAATCAAAAGATAAGTTCAATTTCAAAAATAAAACTTACTCTTCCCAATATGGAGCCAGAATGAATGTGTGTTTACATGCAAGGGAATTAGTCAAAGCAGTTTCAATGTATGCTCTGACGACATCTAGATCATTTCTACATTTACTACCCGAAATCGTCTCCGGACAAAACCATCCAATTTTTATTGGAGGTTCGCAAGAATTTACCTCCTCGTAAACCGCACTAAACTCACAAATAAGAGAATTTTGTTAGTAATTCGGTCATTAAAACAATTAAACAATAATGCCTAACTTGTAAGATAATGAACATCACCTCATGTAGACATGGAAAAGAGCTACATTCAGCATCTCTCCTCTCAAAAATTGCCCGATGTCACTAGGACAAATAATTACAAACGGGTCTTCTGAAAAGCAGTATTTCTCCTTCAGCAGGGGCGACATGATTGGGTCCTCCTCACTTATGCGAGATGCACAATAATGCAGCCATTTGCAATCTTGAGAGAGATCTTTTAGCTCCTCATCAGTCAAAATTGGAGTGCTTGGCATCGACTTTGACCCAGTCGACACCTTTGCTGAGGAACCGACCTCTCTACAAGATCCCTTTGGACTCTTTTGCTATTTCAATTTATAAAATTAAATTAGTGTGAGCATGCAATTAAAAAAATAAAAATAAATAAGGTACAAATGATTCTTACCGTGTTAGTGAATCGGACCCAAGCATATGGCCATGTGACGAAACTACCTAGGGCGTCTGATAATTTCTCAAGGCTCCATGCCGGCATTGGAATAGGGAGTGAGAAATCTTCAAACCCCTTTACAATAGTCTCCACGGCCACACTGATGTGGCCACTTGTAACAGGCACTGAATGCACTGTTTGGCCCTCTTTATTTGGCTGTGCCATACCATATGCAACCTCAGTTATGTCGCCATCACTAGCAACACCTAACTGAGGCAGCAAAAGAGAACAAGGAGTCGCCTCCTGAAAATTGTGTCGTTTAGTATAATAAGCATCATAATAAAATTTTAATTACGCGTTGCAATTTAATTTAATAAGTGCTATTATATTTAAAAACTATGTACCTGTAGCACTGGCACCGGAGTTGGCTCCGGATTTTGAGCAACGGGGGTATTAGTAAAGAGCTGGGGTGCTACGGGGGTACTGGGCTCGGGTGTTGGCTCGACTAAAGCGTTAGAATCCCCATGTTGACTTCCCTGATCATCGACTATCAGGTCTGCCAAGTCCACAATGGGTGCACCCATCTTTTGCAACACGGTGGCCAACTTCGCGAGAACGTCCTTCGTAATCTCCGCTCGAAGGGTTGCTGCTTCTTCCCGCAGTGCCGTTCGGGATTGAGTAGCAACACACTCTTTGCCGAATGCCTTCTGTAACCCCACGCGGACGCCTCCTTTTCCGACTACCCGCCCACTGTGGTCTTTCCCTAAGACCATATGCAATGCGTCAACATTGCCTTTTGGGGTGAACTCCCCCGTAGCTTCTTTTTCCTTCCAGCCCATCTGTTCAAATAAAAAGTGACATATATAGTAATTAGTATAAGTACATCAAAGCCAAAGAATACAAAACAAATGAAGAATATACTTAATAAATTCAAAACGCATCACAGCATCAGCAACCTTCTTCGTTCCCGGATCATTAATGGTAAATTTACCACTAGCATCTCGGGAATGAAGCCCGCAATACCAATCACGCACCCGATCTCCAGCAAGAGTATGTACAGATGCGGAGGTAGTCGTAGATGAGGGTGTGGATGAACTTTGATTGGGGTATAAACCCGCATCCACCCACTCATTTCGGACCTCATCGTACGTTTTCTGGCCTAAGCGATGGTAAAACTTCCTTTTGCTTGCAGAATCTGAAGCTTTACCACGCTTTTCCTAATTAATCAATAGAAATCAAATGTCATGTATTAGTTTAATGACTGAATCAAAAGAAGTAAATTCAAATTGGTAAACTATAATATAATATGAAATACTTACAACTTCTATGGGAGTTGTTCTTTTGGCAACAAAGGCCTCCCAATCCCTCTTCGATATGTGACCCCATATTTCGTAGGGCATCTTCGAAGGTGCTTGCTCTCCACCTTCGTTTCCCGTTTTGACCTTTTTGGTCGTACGGGCATGGGTCTTCGTAATCCAGCCAGTTACTAGCTTGGATTTGAAATCTCTGAATCTTTCAGCAACAGCTGAAAGAAACACATTCTTCTTGTCCTCATCGCTCTCGATGTGGAAAAGATTCTACAAAAAAAATTTATATTTGTTACTGTCAATTAAATTAATTTTAAAATGAAACTAAATGAGTAAAAATAGTAAAGTTGCTTACCACAGTATCATTCCATAGAGAGATTTTCAAACCCTCTGGAACCTCATTCCATGCGTGCAATATGGAAATCTTGCGGATACATAGGCCCACTTGTTTTCCATATTGCCTACGCCATTTTCCGCAGGGTTGACCCAATGCATTGTATTCCAAATGCATTGGTTCCGTGACTTTGAGGTTTTTCGTAGGACCTCGCCCTTTTCTTTTCTTACTGGTAGTGGTAGCATCCATTGGTGGGGCGTCTTCAGTCTCAAAATCATTGTTTAGAGGTGGAGCGTCTTCAGCCATACGCTCGAATCTCACAATTTGGTCCTCTTCACTGTCGTAACTACGATGCTCATTATCCGAGGTCTCAATCTCGGGGACAATTTCGTCTCTGAATAGATGCATTATATATCAGTACTTGAAAGAGTATGAATAGAAATATATTAGAACATAAGCTACGTAATATTAAGAATATGACTATGATTTACAATTCTAATACGTACGTTCAACACAATAATATATAAAAAGTAAGTGTTCTGTGCAAAGTTTCATGCAAAACAAACCAAGTGCCAAAAAAACTTTTAAAAGCTTTAAATTCATACCTTGTGAATCACTTAATTCAAATGTATTCCTTCCGTTTGATCTACACGCATATAACCAACATCTACATCATCTACATCATCTTGATCCACTGATATTGGATTGATAAAGGGAGGGGAGTCGTCAAAAGCTTCATATTCTTCCTCATCCTCAACATCACCTATACCAAGAATGCTTCTTTTTCCCGTACAACAATAGACCATTTTTTGTCAGACGGGTCTACAATGTAGAATACTTGCTTGGCTTGTGTGGCTAGTATGAATGGCTCCTCACTATCACGCAAACGAGCTAAGTCTACAAGAGTGAATCCACAAGGGTCGTCATTTTTTATGCATCGTCGATTATTATCTACCCACTTACATTTGAAAAGACCAATATTGAAAGTAGGGTAGTCAAGCTCCCATATTTCATGTACCCGCCCGTAGTATACCAATTTAGCATCAACCGGCGCTTGATCCTTCGCACTCGCGTAAAATGTAGATGACACCAAAATAGAAACCCCACTATTCTGTAGATACGATGACTTCTTGTCTTGACCCTCAGTCCAAAATGTGAAGCCATTGACATCGTAACCCTCATATTTATTGACATCATCACGAGGACCAAAAGCTAACCACTTAACAATTTCGGATACACCCTTGAGTTCTTCGCATATTACTGGATTATGAAACCAATTAATAAACGTCTTGTTATGCAACTGCATCAATGCCCTATCCCCTTTAGAAGGATGTTTTGCGCGCAATATATCAAAATGCTCACTCAAAAAAGGATGAACTTCCGGAATATGATGCAACACATACAAGTGTGCTTGTAGAAGGCTTTCTCGAGGAGGTGTGACCGATTTGGAGCCAATTGTTCCTTTTCCCTCAAGCCTTCCTTCATGTCTAGAGGTGGGAAGTCCAATAGGCTTTGCCATGGCCAAATACTCGGCTATAAAGTTATTAATCTCATCGCTCACAGTGCCTTGAATCATACTCCCCTCGGGTTGTGCTGGATTCCTCACCTTGTTTTGTAAAACACCCATGTGTCTTTCAAAAGGATAACACCACCTTAAAAAAACTGGACCCAAAAGTTTGATCTCACGAACGAGATGGACAATAAGATGAACCATTATGTCAAAGAAAGAAGGTGGAAAATACATCTCAAACTTGCATAAAGTTACAATCACGTCGAGTTGAAGTGCATCAAGTTTAAAGGGATCAAGAACTTTACTACAAATTGTGTTGAAGAACGAACATAGCTCGGTAATAGCATATCTCACATGTTTTGGCAGTATTCCACGGATTGCAATTGGTAAGAACACTTGCATCATTACATGGCAATCGTGAGATTTCATGCTTCCCAACTTTAGCTCACCATTTAGGCTAACAAATCTCTTCATGTTGGATGAGTACCCAGACGGAACCTTAATGCCATACAAACACTCACAAAATGTCCGCTTCTCTGCTTTGGACAATGTGTAGCAAGCTGGAGGCAAATAAACTTTGTCATTAAGCATCTTCTTCTTACTGCCACCAACTTCATCATCAGCTCTATTTCTTTTCTTACTCACCTTAACATGTGCCCACAACTCCGGACGAAGACCCTTACATTCAAACCAATCTCGCACGGCCCTAACATCTTTTGTCTTACCCAGAATGTTCATGAGAGTCCTGAGTATGGCATCGCATACATTTTTCTCTATATGCATAACGTCAAGACAATGCCTAACCTGTAGATCTCTCCAATATGGAAGCTTCCAAAAGATTGATTCTTTTTTCCATAATCGGCCTTCACCTCCTTGCACTTGCCCCGTTTTACCAAATACAGTCTCAACTCCCTTAACCTGTTCATAAACCTCATAACCGGTCAACGGTCGACGAGCTACACGGTCCTCAACCTCCCCATTGAACAACTTCTTCTTCTTACGATATTGGTGGTCTCGTGGGAGGAACTTTCGATGGTGCATGAATACGTGTTTGCACTTAGGAATCCACGTGGATTCCATGTCATCGATACATATCGGGCATGCTTTCATCCCTTTGTTCTTATACCCCGATAAGTTGCCATATGCCGGAAAATCATTAACGGTGCATAAAAGCATTGCACGCAAGGTGAACTCCTCATTAGCATATGCATCAAACACTGAAACGCCTTCATCCCACATCTTTCTCAAATCCTCAACGAGAGGTGCAAGATACACATCTATGTCATTGCCAGGTTGTTTAGGACCCGAGATAAGAAGCGAAAGCATTATGTACTTACGCTTCATACACAACCAAGGTGGCAAATTATAGATCACTAAAAGTACCGGCCAATTACTATGTTGAGAACTAAGATTGCCGAACGGGTTCATTCCATCCGTACACAGTCCGAGCCTTAAATTACGAACCTCATCCCCAAAAGTCTTATGCCACCTATCAATACTCTTCCACTCCGGAGAATCAGATGGATGTGTGAGCAAGTGACCTTTCTTCACCCTATCTGCATGCCACCTCAAATTTAACGCATCTTTCTTTATAGAAAACAAGCGCTTGAATCTAGGTATTATTGGAAGATACCACAATACCTTAGCCGGGGGCCCTTTAGCATCCCGAGCCCCTTTACGCTTGTAGCGCGATAACCCACACCTAGGACACTCTTCTAAGTTCTCGTTTTCATTCCGATACAACACACAATCATTCGGACACGCATGAATCTTTTGGTACTCTAAGCCGAAAGGACACATGAGCTTTTTGGCATAATATGTCGACTTTGGAAGTTCATTTCCCTCAGGAAGCAACTCACCTAACGCTTCTAATAACATTGTGAAACTAGCGTCACTCCAATTGAACTTTGACTTAATGTTGAAAATTGTCAACACTGCTGTTATTTTGGTGAACTTTGTACATCCAGGGTACAAAGGCTTTTGAGAAGCCTCTGTCAACAAGTCAAAAACACGAGGACGTTTTCCTAACTCATCCTCGACTCCCTCCATCATCTCATCAACACGATCCACATCCTCATCGACATTCTCTTCATCTGTCTCCTACCCATCAACATGATCTACTACATCCTCATTGACATCGGCCACATTATTGACGTCCTCAACAACACTTTTCTCTTTGTAAACTCCCTCCTCACCATGCCAAACCCAAACATGATATTGAGGCCTAAACCCACGTCGAAGTATGTGCTCCCTAAGGATATCAACACTATCTACCTTTGATACATTGCCACAACTGACACATGGGCAATAAAAACCAACTCCCCCCGTCCTAACTTGATGTTCAACCGCAATACTACAAAATTCTAATACGCCATCAATAAATTCCGACGATTCAATGCTTCCATACATCCAAGAACGATCGTTTGTCATCCTAATTAGTGTGATTAATTGATTCAAAACAAAATTAATACACAACTTTTAAACATATATACTTATTTATAATAAACATATTTACTAAATATGCTAATAATTAATTAACAAACCACAAACCACAATATAAATAATAAACAACAAACCACATTCCTAAAAACATATTTACTCTAACTTTTCCAAGTGAAAATCAAGATGGTGAGAAGCTCACTAACTTAACCTTAAACAAATCACAATACATTTCATAGTCTACTTATCATTAACAAAGTTCAAGTTGCACTAATATATCGTTCATTCCCTCGACCCTTTTAATTCTACGATGATCACAAGTGGGTAGTTCTATCTTATTGCTTTACATTTCTGTTTCACTACACACGCTTGCAATGTTCATTACACCCAACCCAACCCAACCCCAACCCATACAAACACCACCACACCAACCACCCTTAACATTAAAAGGAAGTAGCTAGGCTGGTAGTTTGATTCCTGTCAAGTTCAACCATATGCTGTCATTATACTTTGTTTTTCTCCTTTGATGCTATTGGTTCACACAGACATACATATTCCTACCATTTTACACTGAGTATTATACAAATGAGTATTATACAGTATCAATAGTTGGATATATTGATGGTCTCATTCCAAAATCTTCTATTAATTAAAATAGGTACAAATGAGTAACCGGCCATAAAAGCTCAAAGATATACACATATATATTCAAATAATGTAAAACATATATATTCAAATTATGTAAAACATATATATGAAAAACTTGAATAATGCAAATTAGTAAAATAAATATAATAAATACAACGAAAACAGAGACCAAAACATAAATATACACACAGTTGCCATAGTTTTCGATTGTTTTCATGAATATCTTGCAAAACTTAAATGCTTAACAAATTAAAATGAGAAAAAATACCTTAATTTCGTGGGTTTTGAAGATGAACAAGACCAAAGATGAATTTCCAACAGTAGCAGCAGCGTGGGTTTCGTGAAGAGTTAGCCCTAAATTCGTGGGTTTCGTGAGTTTTTGAAGGAAAAGCAACAATGGTGGGTTGAAATGTAATAGATTAAAACAACAAAACTCAACAATACGTTGAAATTCCGTGTGTTTATATTGAAATGTCGTGGGTTTATATTGAAATAGGTTTAAAGAACTTACTTGAACAAGAAGAAGGAACTTGAAGAAGAATGTAATTAACGAACTTGAAGAACCGTGTGGGTTTTTCGTGTATGCGAAATTGAAGAAGAATGGAACTTGAAGAAGAAGAAGTTGAAGAAGACAATGGTACAGTATGCTTTTTCGTATGCAGTTATCGATGAAGAAGACAAGAGGAATGAAACGTTATAATAAAAAGGCGGCTTTTGAAAAAAAAAATAAATAAACAAGGGATATTTGCTGCGGTCAATGGAGAAAACTGCAGCAATAAATGCTTCTCGTGTATACCTATTTTTGCTGTAATATTATTTGCTGCGGGCCCCATACATAACCGCAGCAATTAAGCGCTATTTAAACTGTTATTTGCTGCGGTCCACAGCTTAACCGCAGCAATTAAGCTTGCAATGGATTATTTGCTGCGGTTATCTCTAAAAACCGCAGCAATTACTTTGCTTTTTTTTTTTTCTCTTATTTTTTTTTCGTTTTATTGCTGCGTATATTCAATAACCGCAGCAAATAATTAGCAGCAAATACGTTTTTTTCCACTAGTGTTGGTATATATCATTGTGTTGAAGTGGTTAGAATTGAAAATCTTTGTCATATGCTAGAAATTACGTGTTAAGTTGCGATTTTATGCGTTTTTATTCTTTTTAGGCACTTTCGCGCATAAAGTTGCTTAAACTTGGTTTGTTATGTACGAAACTTGGCACACAACACTATTTGGTATATATTATTGTTTTGAAGTGGTTAGAATCTAAAATCATAGACATATGCTAGAAATTACGTGTTAAGTTGCGATTTTCTACGTCTTTAAGCTTTTTTGGCACTTTCGCGCATAAAGTTCCTCAAACTTGGTTTGTTTTGCACGAAACTTTGCACACAACACTTTTTGGTATACATTTTTGTCTTGAAGTGGTTAGAATTTTAAATCATAGTCATATGCTACAAATTACGTGTTAAGTTGCGATTTTATGCGTTTTTAAGCTTTTTTGGCACTTTCGCTCTCAAAGTAGCTTAAACTTGGTTTGTTTTGCGCGAAACTTGGCTCACAACACTATTTGGTATATATCATTGTGTTGAAGTGGTTAGAATTGAAAATCTTTTTCATATGCTAGATTACGTGTTAAGTTGCGATTTTATGCGTTTTTATGCTTTTTAGGCACTTTCGCGCATAAAGTTGCTTAAACTTGGTTTATTTTGCACGAAACATGGTACACAAAATTATTTCGTATATATTATTGTGTTGAAGTGGTTAGAATCTAAAATCATAGTCATATGCTAGAAATTACGTGTTAAGTTGCAATTTTCTACGTTTTTAAGCTTTTTTGGCACTTTCACGCATAAAGTTGCTCAAACTTAGTTTGTTTTGCACGAGAGTTGGCACACAAAACTTTTTTGTATATAATATTGTGTTGAAGTGGTTAGCATTTAAAATCATAGTCATATGATAGAAACTACGTGTTAAGTTGAGATTTTATGCGTTTTTATGCTTTTTTGGCACTTTCGCACATAAAGTAGCTTAAACTTAGTTTGTTTTGCACGAAACTTGGCATACAAATCTATTTTGTATATATTATTTTGTTGTTGTGGATAGAATTGAATAATCATAGTCATATGCTAGAAATTACGTGTTAGTTTGTCACTTTGCGCAGTAAGTTGCTTAAACTTGGTTTGTTTTGCACGAAACTTAGCACACAACACGATTTCGTAAATATTATTCTGTTGAAGTGGTTAGAATTGAAAATCATAGTCATATGCTACAAATTGCGTGTTAAATTGCAATTTTATACGTTTTTAAGTTTTATGGCACCTTCGCGCATAAAGTAGCTTAAGTTTTTAAGTTTGTTTTGCACGAAACTTGGCAAACAACACTATTTGGTATATATTATTGTGTTGAAGTGGTTAGAATTGAAAATCATTGTCATATGCTAGAAATTACGTATTAAGTTGTGATTTTATGCGTTTTTAAACCTTTTTGACACTTTCGCGCATAAAGTAGCTCAAACCTCGTTTGTTTTGCACGAAATGTTGCCAACAACACTATTTGGTATATATTATTGTGTTGAAGTGGTTAGAATCTAAAATCATAATCATATGTTAGAAATTACGTGTTAAGTTGCGATTTTATTCGTTTTTAAATTTTTTTGGCACTATCGCTCATAAAGTAGCTTAAACTTGGTTTATTTTGCGCGAAACTTTGCTCACAACACTATTTGGTATATATCATTGTGTTGAAGTGGTTAGAATTGAAAATCTTTGTCATATGCTAGAAATTACGTGTTAAGTTTCGATTTTATGCGTTTTAAACTTTTTAGGCACTTTCGCGCATAAAGTTGCTTATACTTGCTTTATTTTGCACGAAACTTGGCACACAACACTATTTGGTATATATTATTGTGTTGAAGTGGTTAGAATCTAAAATCATTGTCATATGCTAGAAATTACGTGTTAAGTTGCGATTTTTTACGTTTTTAAGGTTTTTTAGCACTTTCGCGCATAAAGTTTCTCAAACTTGTTTTGTTTTGCACGAAACTTGGCACACAACACTTTTTGGTATATATTATTGAGTTGAAGTGCTTAGAATTTAAAATCATAGTCATATGCTACAAATTACGTGTTAAGTTACGATTTTATGCGTTTTAAAGCTTTTTTGGCATTTTCGCTCATAAAGTAGCTTAAACGTGGTTTGTTTTGCACGAAACATGGCACACAACACTATTTCGTAAATATTGTTCTGTTGAAGTTGTTAGAATTGAAAATGATAGTCATATGCTACATATTACGTGTTAAATTTTTATTTTATGCTTTTTAAACCTTTTTTTGCACTTTCGCGCATAAAGTAGCTCACACTTAGTTTGTTTTGGACGAAACTTGGCACACAACACTATTTGGTATATATTTTTGTGTTGAAGTGGTTAGAATTGAAAATCATTATCATGTGCTACAAATTACGTGTTAAGTTGCGATTTTTTGGCACTTTGGCACATAAAGTTGCTTAAATATAGTTTGTTTCGCACGAAACTTGGAACACAACACTATTTCGTAAATATTATTTTATTGAAGTGGTTAGAATTTAAAATCATAGTCATATGCTACAAACTACGTGTTAAGTTATGATTTTATACGTTTTTAAGCTTTTTTGGCACTTTCGCGCATAAAATAGCTCAAACTTGGTTTGTTTTGCACGAAACCTGGCACATAACACTATTTCGTAAATATTATTCTTTTGAAGTGGTTAGAATTGAAAATCATAGTCATATGCTAGAAATTACGTGTTACGTTGCGATTTTATGTGTTTTTAACCTTTTTTGCACTTTCGCGCATAAAATAGCTCAAACTTGGTTTGTTTTGCACGAAACTTGACACACAACACTATTTAGTATATCTTCTTTTTTTGAAGTGGTTAGATTTGAAAATCATAGTCATATGCTTGAAATTACGTTTTAAGTTGCGATTTTATGCGTTTTAAAGCTTTTTTGGCACTTTCGCGCATAAAGTTGCTTAAACTTGGTTTGCTTTGCACGATTTTATGCGTTTTTAAGCTTTTTTGGCACTTTCGCGCATAAAGTAGCTCAAACTTGGTTTGTTTTGCACGAAACCTGGCACATATCACTATTTCGTAAATATTATTCTGTTGAAGTGGTTAGAATTGAAAATCGTATTCATATGCTAGAAAATACGTGTTAATTTGCGATTTTATGCGTTGTTAAGCTTTTTTGGCACTTTTGCGCATAAAGTAGCTCAAACTTGGTTTTTTTTGCACGAAACTTGGCACACAACACTATTTAGTAAATATTATTCTGTTGAAGTGGTTAGAATTTAAAATCATAGTCATATGTTAGAAATTACGTGTTAAGTTGGGATTTTATGCGTTTTTAAGCTTTTTTCCCCACTTTTCGCGCATAAAGTAGGTCAAACTTGGTTAGTTTTACACGAAACTTGGCACACAACACTATTTAGTATATCTTATTTTGTTGAAGTGGTTAGAATTGAAAATCATCGTCATATGCTTGAAATTACGTGTTAAGTTGCGATTTTATGCGTTTTTTGAGCTTTTTTGGCAATTTCATAAAGTAGTTTAAACTTGATTTGTTTTGCACGAAACTTGGCACACATCACTATTTGGTATATATTATTGTGTTGAAGTGGTTAGAATTGAATAATCATTATCATATGCTACAAATTACGAGTTAAGTTGCGATTTGATGCGTTTTTAAGCTTTTTTAGCACATTCGCGCAGAAAGTTGTTTAAACTTGGTTTGTTTTGCACGAAACTTGGCGCACAACACTATTTTGTATATATTATTGTGTTGAAGTGGTTAGAATTTAAAATCATTGTCATATGTTAGAAATTACGTGTTAAGTTGCGATTTAATGCGTTTTTAAGGTTTTTTGACACTTTCGCGCATAAGATAGTTCAAACTTCGTTTGTTTTGCACGAAAGTTGGCCAAATACACTATTTGGTATATATTATTGTGTTGAAGTGGTTAGAATCTAAAATCATAGTCATATGCTAGAAATTTCGTGTTAAGTAGCGATTTTCTACGTCTTTAAGCTTTTTTAACACTTTCGCGCATAAAGTTCCTCAAACTTGGTTTGTTTTGCACGAAAATTGGCACACAACACTTTTTGGTATATATTATTGTGTTGAAGTGGTTAGAATTTAAAATCATAGTCATATGGTACAAATTACGTGTTAAGTTGTGATGTTATACGTTTTTAAGCTTTTTTGGCACTTTTGCACATAAAGTAGCTTAAATTTTGTTTATTTTGCGCGAAACTTGGTTCACACACTATTTTGTATATATCATTGTGTTGAAGTGGTTAGAATTGAATATCTTTGTCATATGCTAGAAATTACGTGTTAAGTTAGGATTTTATGCGTTTTTAAGCTTTTTAGGCTCTTTCGCGCATAAAGTAGCTTAAACTTGGTTTGTTTTGCACGAAACTTGGCACACAACACTATTTGGTATATATTATTGTGTTGTAGTGGATAGAATTGAGTAATCATTGTCATATGCTAGAAATTACGTGTTCAGTTGCGATTTTATGCGTTTTTAAGCTTTTTTGGCACTTTCGCGCATAAAGTTGCTTAAACTTGGTTTCTTTTGCACGAAACTTGGCACACAACACTATTTCGTAAATATTAATCTGTTGAAGTGGTTAGAATTGAAAATCATAGTCATATGCTACAAATTGCGTGTTGAATTGCGATTTTATGCGTTTTTAAATTTTATGGCACTTTCGCGCATAAAGTAGCTTAAACTTGGTTTGTTTTGCACGAAACTTGGAAAACAACACTATTTGGTATATATTACTGTGTTGAAGTGGTTAGAACTGAAAATCATTGTCATATGCTAGAAATTACGTGTTAAGTTGCGATTTTATGCGTTTTTAAGTTTTTTTGACACTTTCGCGCATAAAGTAGCTCAAACTTCATTTGTTTTGCACGAAACTTGGCCAACAACAGTATTTGATATATATTATTGTGTTGAAGTGGTTTGAATCTAGAATCATATTCATATGCTAGAAATTACGTGTTCAGTTGCGATTTTATGCGTTTTTAAGCTTTTTTGGCACTTTCGCGCATAAAGTTGCTTAAACTGTGTTTGTTTTGCACGAAAATTGGCGCACAACACTATTTTGTATATATTATTGTGTTGAAGTGGTTAGAATTGAAAATCATTGTCATATGTTAGAAATTACGTGTTAAGTTGCGATTTTATTCGTTTTTAAGGTTTTTTGACACTTTCGCGCACAAGATAGTTCAAACTTCGTTTGTTTTGCACGAAACTTGACCAAACACACTGTTTGGTATATATTATTGCGTTGAAGTGGTTAGAATCTAAATTCATAGTCATATGCTAGAAATTTCGTGTTAAGTTGCGATTTTCTACGTCTTTAAGCTTTTTTAACACTTTCGCGCATAAAGTTCCTCAAACTTGGTTTGTTTTGCACGAAACTTGGCACACAATACTTTTTGGTATATATTATTGTCATGAAGTGGTTAGAATTTAAAATCATAGTCATATGCTACAAATTACGTGTTATGTTGCGATTTTATACGTTTTTAAGCTTTTTTGGCACTTTCGCACATAAAGTAGCTTAAATTTTGTTTGTTTTGCGCGAAACTTGGTTCACACACAATTTTGTATATATCATTATGTTGAAGTGGTTAGAATTGAATATCTTTGTCATATGCTAGAAATTACGTGTTAAGTTAGGATTTTATGCGTTTTAAGCTTTTTAGGCTCTTTCGCGCATAAAGTAGCTTAAAACTTGGTTTGTTTTTCACGAAACTTCGCACACAACACTATTTGGTATATATTATTGTGCTGTAGTGGATAGAATTGAGTAATCATTGTCATATGCTAGAAATTACGTGTTCAGTTGCGATTTTATGCGTTTTTAAGCTTTTTTGGCACTTTCGCGTATAAAGTTGCTTAAACTTGGTTTCTTTTCCACGAAACATGGCACACAACACTATTTCGTAAATAGTATTCTGTTGAAGCTGTTAGAATTGAAAATCATAGTGATATGCTACAAATTGCGTGTTAAATTGCGATTTTATGCGTTTTTAAGTTTTATGGCACTTTCGCGCATAAAGTAGCTTAAACTTGGTTTGTTGTGCACGAAACTTGGTAAACAACACTATTTGGTATATATTATTGTGTTGAAGTGGTTAGAATTGAATATCATTGTCATATGCTAGAAATTACGTGTTAATTTGCGATTTTATACGTTTTTAAGCTTTTTTGACACTTTCGCGCATAAAGTAGCTCAAACTTCGTTTGTTTTGCATGAAACTTGGCCAACAACAGTATTTGGTATATATTATTGTGTTGAAGTGGTTAGAATCTAAAATCATATTCATATGCTAGAAATTACGTGTTAAGTTGTGATTTTCTACATTTTTAAGCTTTTTCAGCACTTTCGCGCATAAAGTTCCTCAAACTTGGTTTGTTTTGCACAAAACTTGGCGCACAACACTTTTTGGTATATATTATTGTGTTGAAGTGGTTAGAATTTAAAATCATAGTCATATGCTACAAAATACGTGTTAAGTTTCGATTTTATGTGTTTTCGATTTTATGTGTTTTTAAGCTTTTTTGGCCACTTTCACGCATAAAGTAGCTTAAACTTGGTTTGTTTTGCGCGAAACTTGGCTCACAACACTATTTAGTATATATCATTGTGTTGAAGTGGTTAGAAATGAAGATCTTTATCATATGCCTAGAAATTACGTGTTAAGTTGCGATTTTAAGCGTTTTTAAGCATTTTTAGGCACTTTCGCGCATAAAGTTGCTTAAACTTGGTTTGTTTTGCACGCAACTCTGGCACACAACACTATTTCGTAAATATTATTCTGTTGAAGTGGTTAGAATAGAAAATCATAGTCATATTCTACAAATTACGTGTTAATTTTTTATTTTATGCTTTTAAAGCATTTTTGGCACTTTCGCTCATAAAGTAGCTCAAACATAGTTTGTTTTTGGACGAAACATGGCACACAAACACTATTTGGTATATATTATAGTGTTGATGTGGGTTAGAATTGAAATTACGTGTTTAGTTGCGATTTTTTGGCACTTTGGCGCATAAAGTTGCTTAAATATGGTTTGTTTTGCACGAAACCTGGCACATAAGACTATTTCGTAAATATTATTCTGTTGAAGTGGTTAGAACTGAAAAGCGTAGTCATAAGCTAGAAATTACGTGTTAAATTGCGATTTTATACGTTTTAAAGCTTTTTGGCACTTTCGCGCATAAAGTAGCTTAAACTTGGTTTGTTTTGCACGAAACATGGCACACAACACTATTTGGTATATATTAATGTGTTGAAATGGTTAGAATCTAAAATCATTGTCATATGCTAGAAATTACGTGTTAAGTTGCGATTTTTCTACGTCTTTAAGCTTTTTGGCACTTTTGCGCATAAAGTAGCTCAAACTTTGTTTGTTTTGCACGAAACTTGGCACACAACATTATTTGGTATATATTATTGTGTTAAAGTGGTTAGAATTGAAAATTATAGACATACACTAGAAATTACGTGTTAAGTTGCGATTTTAAGGGTTTTTAAGCGTTTTTAAGCGTTTTTGGTATTTTGGCGCATAAAATAACTCAAACTTGGTTTGATTTGCACGAAACCTGACATACAACTTTATTTGGTATATATTATTGTGTAGAAGTGGTTAGAATTGAAAATAGCTCAAGCGTTTTTAAGTGCGATTTTTAAGGTTTTTTATGCGTTTTTGGCACTTTTGCGCATAAAGTAGCTCAAACTTGGTTTATTTGCACGAATCTTGGTATATATTGAAAATCTTTGTCATATGCTAATTTTAAGTTGCGATTTTATGGGTTTTTAAGCATTTATGGCACTTATGCGCATAATGTTGCTAAAGCTAGGTTTGATTTGCACGAAACTTGGCACACAACATTATTCGGTATATATTATTGTGTTAAGTGGTTAGAATTTAAAAATCATTCTCATATGCTACAAATTACGTGTTAAGTTGCGATTTTAAGGGTTTTTAAGCATTTTTGGCACTTTTGCGCATAGAGTAGCTCAAACTTGGTTTGATTTGCATGAAAACACGACACACAAAATTACTTTGTATATATTATTGTGTTGAAGTGATTAGAATAGAAAATCATTGTCATATGCTAGAAATTACGTGTTAAGTTGCGATTTTAAGGGTTTTCAAGCATTTTTTTGGCACTTTTGCGCATAAACTAGCTCAAACTTGGTCTGATTTGCACGAAACTTGTAACACAACAATATTTGGTATATATTGTTGTGTTGAAGTGGTTAGAATTCAAAATCATACTCATATGCTACAAATTACGTGTTAAGTTGCGATTTTGTGGGTTTTTAAGCGTTTTTGGCACTTTTGCGCATAAAGTAGCTCAAAGTATGTTTGATTTGCACGAAACATGGCACAGAACATTATTAGGTATATATTATTTTGTTGAAGTGGTTAGATTTGAAAATCATTGTCATATGCTAGATATTATGTCTATAGTTGCGATTTTAAGGGTTTTTTTAAGCATTTTTGCCACTTTTGCGCATAAAAGTAGCTCAAACATGGTTTGATTTGCACGAAACTTGGCACACACAACAATATATTTGGTATATATTATTGTGTTGAAGTGGTTTGAAATGAAAATCATAGTCATATGCTAGAAATTACGTGTTAAGTTGCAATTTAAAAGGTTTTTAAGCATTTTTGCCTTCTTTTTCGCATAAAGTAGCTCAAACTTGGTTTGATTTGCACGAAACATGGCACACAACATTATTTGGTATATATTATTGTGTGGAAGTGGTTAGAATTGAAAATCATTGTCATATGCTAGAAAATTACGTGTTAAGTTGCGATTTTTATGGGTTTTTATGCGTTATTGGCACTTTTGCGCATAACAGTAGCTCAAACTCCGGTTTTGATTTGCACAAATCTTAGAACACAACATTACATGGTATATATTATTGTGTTGAAGTTGTTAGAATTTAAAATCTTTGTCATATGCTAGAAATTACATGTTAAGTTGCGATTTTAAGGGTTTTTTAGCGTTTATGGCACTTTTGTGCATAAAGTAGTTTTAAACTTGGTTTGATTTGCACGAAACTAGGCACACAAAAATATTTGGTATATATTATTGTGTTGAAGTGGTTAGAATTGAAAATCATTGTCATATGTTTAGAAATTACGTGTTAAGGTTGCGATTTTAAGGTTTTCAAGCGTTTTTTGACACTTTTGCGCATAAACTAGCTCAAACTTGGTTTGATTTGCACGAAACTTGGAACACAACAATATTTGGTATGTATTATTGTGTTTAAGTGGTTAGAATTTAAAATCATAGTCATATGCCAGAAATTTCGTGTTAAGTTGTGATTTTAAGGGCTTTTAAGCATTTTTTGTACTTTGGCGCATAAAGTAGCTCAGACTTGGTTTGATTTGCACGAAACGTGGCACACAACATTACTTGGTATATATTATAGTGTTGAAAGTGGTTAGAATTGAAAATCATAGTAATATTCTAGAAATTATGTGTTAAGTTTAGATTTGAAGGGTTTTTAAGCATTTTTGCACTTTTGCGCATAAAGTAGCTCAAACTTGGTTTGATTTGCACGAATCTTGGCAAACCGACTATTACTTGGTGCATAATATTGTGTTCAAGTGGTTAGAATTGAAAATCATTGTCGTATGCTGCAAATTACGTGTTAAGTTGAGATTTCAAAGGTTTTTTAAGCGTTTTTTGCCTCTATTGCGCATAAAGTAGCTCAAACTTGGTTTGATTTGCACAAAACTTCGCACACAAAATTATTTGGTATATATTATTTTGTTGAAGTTTTTAGAATTGAAAATCATAGTCATATGCTAGAAATTATGTGTTAAGTTGCAATTTTAATGGTTTTAAAGCGTTTTTGCCACTTTTGTGCATAAAGTAGCTCAAACTTGGTTTGATTTGCACGAAACATGGCATAAAACATTATTTGGTAAATATTATTGTGTTGAAGTGGTTAGATTAGAAAATCATAGTCATATGCTAGAATTTACCTGTTAAGTTGCGATTTTTAAGGGTTTTTATGCGTTTTTAGCACTTTTGAGCATAAACTAGCTCAAACTTGGTTTGATTTGCACGAAACATGGAACACAACAATATTTGGTATATATATTATTGTGTTGATGTGGTTAGAATTGAAAATCATAGTCATATGATAGAAATTACGTGTTAAGTTGCAATTTTAATGTTTTTAAACGTTTTTTGGCACTTTCGCGCATAAAGTAGCTTAAACTTGGTTTGATTTGCACGAATCTTAGCAAAAAACATTACTTGGTACATATTATTGTGTTGAAGTGGTTAGAATTTAAAATCATTGTGATATGCTAGAAAATACGTGTTAAGTTGCGATTTTTAAGGATTTTTATGCGTTTTTAGCACTTTTGCGCTTAAACTAGCTCATACTTCGTTTGATTTGCACGAAACATGGAAAACAACAATATTTGGTATATATTATTGTGTTGAAGTGGTTAGAATTGAAAATCATAGTCATATGCTAGAAATTACGTGTTAAGTTGCAATTTTTAAGCGCTTTTATGCGTGTTTCGCACTTTTGCGCATAAATTAGCTCAAACTTGGTTTGATTTGCACGAAACTTGGAACACAATAATATTTGGTATGTATTGTTGTGTTGAAGTGGTTAGAATTGAAAATCATAGTCATATGTTAGAAATTACGTGTTATGTTGCGATTTTAAACGGTTTTTAAGCGTTTTTAAGCGTTTTTGGTACTTTTGCGCATAAAGTAGCTCAAACTTGGTTTGATTTGTACGAAACTTGGCACACAAAATTATTTTGTATATATTAATGTGTTCAAGTGGTTATAATTTAAAATGATTGTCATATGCTAGAAATTACGAGTTAAGTTGCGATTTTAAAGGTTTTTAAGCGTTTTTTGGCACTTTTGCGAATAAACTAGCTCAAACATGGTTTGAATTGCACGAAACATGGAACACAACAATATTTGGTATATATTATTGTGTTGAAGTGGTTAGAATTGAAAATCTTAGTCATATGCTAGAAATTACGTGTTAAGTTGCGATTTTTAAGGGTTTTTATACGTTTTTGGCACTTTTGCGCATAAAGTTGCTCAAACTTTGTTTCATTTGCACGAATCTTGGCACATAAAATTACTTGGTATATATTATTGTGTTGAAGTGGTTAGAATTGAAAATCATTGTGATATGCTAGAAATTACGTGTTAAGTTGCGATTTTAACGGTTTTTAAGCGTTTTTGGCACTTTTGCGCATAATTAGTTCAAACTTTGTTTTATTTGCACGAAACTTGGCACACAACGATATTTGGTATGTATTATTTTGTTGAAGTGGTTATATTTTAAAATCAAAGCCATATGCTAGATATTATGTGTTAAGATACGATTTTAATGGTTTTTAAGCGTTTTTGCCACTTTTGCGCATAAAGTAGCTCAAACGTGGTTTGAATTGCACGAAACATGGCAAAAAACATTATTTGGTATATATTATTGTGTTGAAGTGGTTAGAATTGAAAATCATAGTGATATGCTAGAAATTACGTGTTAAGTTGCAATATTTAAGGGTTTTTATGCGTTTTTGGCACTTTTGTGCATAAAGTAGCTCAAACTTGGTTTGATTTGCACGAATCTTGGCACACAACATTTTTTAGTATATATTATTGTGTTGAAGTGGTTAGAATTGAATATCATTGTGATATGCTAGAAATTACGTGTTAAGTTGCAATTTTTAAGCATTTTTATACGTTTTTGGCACTTTTGCGCAAAAGCTAGCTCAAACTTGGTTTGATTTGCATGAAACATGGAACACAACAATATTAGGTATATATTTTTGTGTTGAAGTGGTTAGAATTGAAAATCATAGTCATATGCTAGAAATTAAGTTTTTAAGTTGCGATTTTTAAGGGTTTTTATGCGTTTTTGGCACTTTTGTCCATAAACTAGCTCAAACTTGGTTTGATTTGCACGAAACTTGGAACACAATAATATTTGCTGTATATTATTATGTTGAAATGGTTTCAAATTAAAATCATACTCATATGCTGGAAATTACGTGTGAAGTTGCGATTTTAAGAGTTTTTAATCGTTTTTAGCACTTTGGCACACAACATTACTTGGTATATATTATAGTGTTGAAGTCGTTAGAATTGAAAATCATTGTCATATGCTAGAAATTACGTGTTAATTTGCGATTTTAAGGGTTTTTAATCGTTTTTTGGCACTTTTGCGCATAAACTAGCTCAAACTTTGTGTGATTTGCACGAAACTTGGAACACAACAATATTTGGTATATATTATTTTGTTGAAGTTGTTAGAATTTAAAATCATAGTCATATGCTAGAAATTACGTGTTAAGTTGCGATTTTAAGGGTTTTTAAGAGTTTTTGGCACTTTTGCGCATAAAGTAGCTCAAAATTAGTTTGATTTGCACGAATCTTGGTAAACAACATTACTTGGTACATATTATTGTGTTGAAGTGGTTAGAATTGAAAATCAAATTCATATGCTAGAAATTACGTGTTAAGTTACGATTTTAACGGTTTTTAAGCGTTTTTTGGCACTTTTGCGCATAAACTAGCTCAAACTTGGTATGATTTGCACGAAACATGGAACACAAAAATATTTGGTGTATATTATTTTCTTGAAATGGTTACAATTGAAAATCATAGTCATATGCTAGAAATTACGTGTTGAGTTGCGATTTTTAAGGGTTTTTATTCGTTTTTGGCACTTTTGCGCATAAACTAGCTTAAACTTGGTTTCATTTGCACGAAACTTGTAACACAATAATATTTGGTATGAATTACTTTGTTGAAGTAGTTAGAATTGAAAATCATAGTCATATGTTAGAAATTACGTGTTAAGTTGCGAATTTGACGGTTTTTAAGCGTTTTTGGTACTTTTGCGCATAAAGTAGCTCAAACTTGGTTTGATTTGCCGAAACTTGGCACACAACATTATTTTGTATATATTACAGTGTTCAAGTGGTTATAATTGAAAATGATTGTCATATGCTAGAAATTACTATATAGTTTTTAAGCGTTTTTTGGCACTTTTGCGAATAAACTGACTCAAACTTGGTTTGATTTGCACGAAACATGGAACACAACAATAATTGCTATATATTATTGTGTTGAAGTGGTTAGAATTGAAAATCGTAGTCATATGCTAGCAATTACGTGTTAAGTTGCGATTTTTAAGGGTTTTTATACATTTTTGGCACATTTGCGCATAAAGTAGTTTAAACTTTGTTTTATTTGCACGAAACTTGGCACACAAGAATATTAAGTATATATTATTGTTGTGAAGTGGTTAGAATTGAAAATCAAAGTCATAAACTAGAAATTATGTGTTAAGTTGCGATTTTAATGGTTTTTAAGCGTTTTTTGGCACTTTTGCGAATAAACTACCTCAAACTTGGTTTGATTTGCACGAAACATGGAACACAACAATATTTGGTATATATTATTGTGTTGAAGAGGTTAGAATTGAAAATCATAGTCATATGCTAGAAATTACATGTTAAGTTGCGATTTTTAAGGGTTTTTATGCGTTTTTGGCACTATTACGCATAAAGTAGCTCAAACTTGGTTTGATTTGCACGAATCTTGGCACACAACATTACTTTGTATATATTATTGTGTTAAAGTGGTTAGAATTGAAAATCATTGTGATATGCTAGAAATTACGTGTTAAGTTGCAATTTTTAAGGGTTTTCATACGTTTTTGGCACTTTTGCGCATAAACTAGCTAAAACTTGGTTTTATTTGCACGAAACATGGAACACAACAATATTAGGTATATATTATTTTGTTGAAGTTGTTAGAATTGAAAATCATAGTCATATAATAGAAAATACGTTTTAAGTTGCGATTTTTAAGAGTTTTTATGCGTTTCTCGCACTTTTGCGCATAAAATAGCTCTAACTTGGTTTGATTTGCACGAAACCTCGAACACAATAATATTTGGTATATATTATGGTGTTGAAGTGGTTAGAATTGAAAATCTTAGTCATATGTTAGAAATTACGTGTTAAGTTGCGATTTTAACGGTTTTTAAACGTTTTTGGTACTTTTGCGCATAAAGTAGCTCAAACTTGGTATGATTTGCACGAAACTTGGCACACAACATTATTTTGTATATATTATTGTGTTCAAGTGGTTAGAATACAAAATCATTGTCATATGATAGAAATTACGTGTTAAGTTGGGATTTTTAAGGGTTTTTATGCGTTTTTTTTACTTTTGCGCATAAAGTAGTTCAAACTTGGTTTGATTTGCACGAATCTTGGCACACAACATTACTTGGTATATATTATTATGTTGAAGTGGTTAGAATTGAAAATCATTGTCATATGCTAGAAATTACATGTTAAGTTGCAATTTTAAGGGTTTTTAAGCGTTTTTGGCACTTTTGTGCATAAAGTAGTTCAACCTTTGTTTGATTTGCACGAAACTTGGCACATAACAATAATTGATATATATTATTGTGTTGAAGTTGTTAGAATTGAAAATCATAGACATATGCTAGAAATTATGTGTTAAGTTGCGATTTTAATGGTTTTTAAGCGTTTTCGCCACTTTTGCGCATAAAGTAGCTCAAACTGGGTTTGATTTGCACGAAACTTGGCACACAATATTATTTTGTATATATTATTGTGTTCAAGTGGTTAGAATTGAAAATGATTGTCATATGCTAGAAAATACTTGTTAAGTTGGGATTTTAAAGGGTTTTTATGCGTTTTTGGCACTTTTTCGCATAAAGTTACTTAAACTTGGTTTGATTTGCACGAATCTTGGCAAACAACAATACTTGGTACATGTTATTGTGTTGAAGTGGTTAGAATTGAAAATCAAATTCATATGCTTGAAATTACGTGTTAAGTTGCGATTTTAAGGGTTTTTTTGCGTTTTTTGGCACTTTTGCGCATAAACTAGCTCAAACTTGGTATGATTTTCACGAAACATGGAACACAAAAACATTTAGTGTATATTATTGTGTTGATATGGTTAGAATTGAAAATCATAGTCATATGCTAGAAATTACGTGTTAAGTTGCGATATTAACGGTTTTTAAGCATTTTTGGCAATTTGGCGCATAAAGTAGCTCAAACTTGGTTTGATTTGCACGAAACCTTGAACACAACAATATTTAGTATGTATTATTGTGTTGAAGTGGTTAGAATTAAAAATCATATTCATACGCTGGAAATTAGGTGTTAAGTTGCGATTTTAAGGGTTTTTAAGCGTTTTTGATACTTTGGAGCATAAAGTAGCTCAAACTTGGTTTGATTTGCACGAAACTTTGCACACAACATTATTTGGTATATATTATTGTGTTGAAGTGGTTCAAATTGATAATCATATTCATATGCTAGAAATTACGTGTTATGTTGCGATTTTTAAAGGTTTTTATGCGTTTTTGGCACTTTTGCGCATAATCTAGCTCAAACTTGGTTTGATTTGCACGAAACATGGAACACAACAATATTTGGTATATATTATTGTGTTCAAGTGGTTAGATTTTAAAAGCATAGTTATATGTTAGAAAATACGTGTTAAGTTGCGATTTTAACTGTTTTTAAACTTTTTTAAGCATTTTTGGTAATTTGGCGCATAAAGTAGCCCAAACTTTGTTTGATTTGCACGAAACTTGGCACACAACAATATATGGTATATATTATTGTGTTGAAGTGGTTAGATTTGAAAATCATTTTCATATGTTAGAAATTACGTGTTAGGTTGCGATTTTAAGGATTTTTAAGCATTTTTTGGCACTTTTGCGCATTAACTAGCTCAAACTTGGTTTGATTTGTAGAAACTAGGAACAAAACAATATTTGGTATATATTATTGTGTTGAAGTGGTTAGAATAGAAAATTGTAGTCATATGCTAGAAATTACGTGTTAAGTTGCGATTTTAAGGGTTTTTATGCGTTTTTCGCGCTTTTCCGCTTAAAGTAGCTCAAACTTGGTTTGATTTGCACGAATCTTGGCACACAACATTACTTGGTATATATTATTCTGTTGAAGTGGTTAGAATTGAAAATCATTGTCATATGCTAGAAATTACGTGTTAAGTTGCGATTTTAAGGGTTTTTTAACTTTTTTGGCACTTTTGCGCATAAAGTAGTTCAAACATTCTTTGATTTGCACGAAACTTGGCACACAACAATATTTGGTATATATTATTGTCTTGAAGTGGTTAGAATTGAAAATCATAGTCATATGCTAGAAAATATGTGTTAAGTTGCGATTTTAATGCTTTTTAAGTGTTTTTTCCACTTTTGCGCATAAAACATTATTTGGTATATATTATTGTGTTGAAATGGTTAAAAATGAAAATCATTGTCATATGCTAGAAATTACGTGTTAATTTAAGATTTTAAGAGTGTTTTTAACGTTTTTGGCACTTTTGTGCATAAAGTAGCTAAAACTTGGTTTGATTTGCACGAATCCTTGCAAACAACATTACTTGGTACATATATTATTGTGTTGAAGTGGTTAGAATTGAAAATTATTGTGATATGCTAGAAATTACATCTTAAGTTTCGATTTAAAGGGTTTTTAAGCGTTTTTGGCACTTTTGCGCATACATTAGCTCAAACTTGGTTGGATTTGCACGAAACTTGGAACGCAACAATATTTTGTATGTATTATTGTGTTGAAGTGGTTAGAATTGAAAATCATAGTCATATGCTAGAAAATACGTGTTAAGTTGTGATTTTAAAGGTTTTTAAGCGTTTTTGTTACTTTGGCGCAAAAAGTAGCTCAAACTTGGTTTGATTTGCACGAAACTTAGCACACAACATTATTTGGTATATCTTATTGTGTTGAAGTGGTTAGAATTGACAATCATAGGCATATGCTAGAAAGTACATGTTAAGTTGCGATTTTAAGGATTTTTAAGCGTTTTTTTGGCACTTTTGCGCATAAACTAGCTCAAACTTGGTATGATTTGCACGAAACATGGAACATAAAAATATTTGGTGTATATTATTGTGTTGAAATGTTTAGAATTGAAAATCATAGTCATATGCTAAAAATTATGTGTTAAGTTGCGATTTTTAAGGGTTTTTTTGCGTTTTTTGCACTTTTGCGCATAAACTAGCTCAAATTTGGTTTGATTTCCACGAAACTTGTAACACAATAATATTTGGTATGTATTATTGTGTTGAAGTGGTTTGAATTAAAAATCATAGTCATATGTTAGAAATTACGTGTTAAGTTGCGATTTTTAAGCGTTTTTGGTACTTTTGCGCATAAAGTAGCTCAAACTTGGTTTGATTTGCACGAAACTTGGCACACAACATTTGTTGACTCAATTAGGAACGGGAACAGCAACAAGAGGGGGGGTGAATTGTTGTTGTTGCTAGTTTAAGCGTTTATGCCTTGTTTTTGCGGAATTTAGTAAAATAAATAAAGCTTAAACTTAGAGCAAAATAATAAGAGAGACACACGATTTTTACGTGGAAACCTTCTGGGCCTAAACAGAAGGAAAAACCACGACCCCTTGGGATTTCTAAAAACTCCACTATGTTTAAGGCAATTAGTTACAATTACAATAAACACCTTACTTCATCGAAGCGAATCTACTAGGCCAACTGTTCTCTCTCAAATTGCTTTACTCAAAGCAACAAACTTAGCTTTACTAAAAGCTAAACACCTCAATAGCTTCACTCAAAGCTATATAATTCCCCCCTTAGACTCACCCGAGTCTAATTACAAGTTCTCTCAAAAACCCTTACAAAAGGAATGAAATTCTCTAAAATAAATCAATGAGTTGCACAAGAAAATATTATGAATTAATTGGCAATTTTAAAAGCAAAATATTTCTTGTAGAATTTCCAAAAATAATCGCATGAAAAAAAGTTTATACGTTTTTTCTCTCAATTCATGCGCTTAGGAACAACCGAGTTCATTAGCTATTTATAAAAAATAAAATCTCTAAAAATAGAGAAATATTCCAATCCATTATTCCCTATCAAAAGATCATGGGGAAAATGTGGAATAAACTACTAATCGGTTATTTCCACAAGCCTTGAATAAATCAAACATACGGTTAAAGCAATAGTAACCGCTGTTTCCTAATAATAACCGCTGTTTCCTAATAACAACCGCTGTTCCCATTTTCTAAAAATAGGTTCTGTTCCCTTTAAGCAGCAGCTTCACAAACAGCAGTTCCCGTTCCAGTACTAACTGCTGGAACGTTTTTGCTATTTATAGAAACGGTTATCCTTGATAAAAATAGACATGATAACCTATTATCTAAGACAAGGACTGGTTAAAAATAATAGCTAAGACCTATTCAACAACCGCTATTTCTATTTTTAGCAAATCCAATATTTACTAAATATAGATCCTAAAATAAAGGATCTTTATTTAGAGGCTCATACGTAAAGTAATTTTAAGAAAACTTTTGGCCAATTAACTATAATAAATAAATGCAACAAATTAATTTAAATACATTAACTAAAAAATAAAAATCAGAATTTATTAGTTAACGTAGGCTGACTTTGGTTTGGGAACAGTGCGCTGTTTCCAAAATCCAGTTTTGCTAGAACATCTAACTAAGGAACAATAGACCTGCTGTCTCCATTTTACATCCCAAGTGATATACTCTTCTAACATCTCTTGAATCCTTTTGACACGTACTTTTCCATGAACTAAGCCATAGGTACTATCAACGATCATAATCACGACCGGATATCGACCTGCACACAATCTCTAAACACATATTTGCTTAAGTGTAGTCATCATCAAAACTCAAGAGGTCCAACAAATTCCCCCTTTTTGATGATGACAAACCTTTAAACAAACTTAAACACAATAGAGTAAACATATGTTGAAGAGCATGTTAGAGATCAAAACAACTCTTCTTAACTTAGTAAATATAATTCACCAAGCATATCTTGAATCAAATTACTCTAAAAATAAACATAACAAAAACTCATACAACTTCAGCATTAAACTTAAACAATGATGTCAAATGATCAAAGCTTAAAAAAAACTTAAAAACAGAACAGATACATCCAAAACAAGTTCAAAACAAGCATCATGTATAATCAAATCATAATCAGAGCTTCAATGTATAAACAAAAGATGTTAACTATATACTGACAATAGATATGAAGCATAACCTTAATCCTAAAGTCCAACATAATAGATTTAATCAGAGCTAAGCATACTCAAGCATTATTTAAGTTTGTGTCAAATATTCCCCCTTTTGACATCATTCAAAAAGAATTGGAGCAATCAAACCACAACACTACGCATATAGACATAGTCAAAGAGAGAATAAGGATGCACAAAGTAAAAAGCAGAAACAATGAATGCAAACAAGATCAGCTATGATTAATCGTCACAGATAGTTAGTAGCATAAAAGAAAACGTAGTTCATAGTATGAATTAATACAAACAGTACCCCAGCTGGTACAAATCAAAAGCAAGAAAAGATTGTTTGATAATAGTGATGGTTGCAACAAAAAAAAATATGATGATTATCAGGAGAAATTAAGATGCAGGAGCTTCATCATCTATGTATTCTGTTTCCACCTCCACTGTGTCAAGTTTGGCCCCCAAATGTGCTTCCATTTGGTCCATTTGAGCAGAGAGTGAGGCTATGGAGACACGATCTTCATCCTTAAAAACTAGGAAGCTTGTCTGCAATTCTATGAGATTTAGGAGAATGGAGGATAGAGGGGCTGTAGGAACTGTAGTGTCACCTAAACCTTGATTTGGTGATGGGTGTACTGGTGGTGGTGATGATGGTATAGGTGACTTTGGTGGTGAAGATGGTTGTATTGGTGACTGTGGTGGTGAAGATGGTTGTATTGGTGACTGTGGTGGTGAAGATGGTAGTATTGGTGACTGTGTGACAGGTTTAGGTGAGGAAGGATGGCTTGGTTCAGCTGTTGCGTATGAGGCTGAGTCATCATCAATAATAACAACAGGTTTCTTTCCTTTGGAAGCTAGCCTACGACTCTTCCTAAGGTTTGAACCAGGTAAGGGACTCTCCTCATCTTTTTCTTCTTCTACCTCCACAGCATCCTTCACAGGATCCTTCTCAACTTCCCCCTTACAAGAATTTTCCTCCTGTTCCTCCTCAAAATGCTCCTCTGCCTTCTCAGTGGTAGAGGGAACAGCCTCCTGTTCCTCCTTATTTACTTCCTCCTCCTTAACATATTCTTCATTTTCTTCTTCATTTGTGCCCTCAGATTGTTCAGAGATATTCTCAAGGGTCCCTTTTGCATTTAATCTAATATGCAAGTTGTTCAAACACTTAACACCTACTTTGTTATTTGGACCCATGGGATAATTTGGACCATCAAGAGGAACACCCAACTTCATAAATATCCAAGTTAAAAATCCACCATATCCTAACACATTACGCTTAAAAATACAATCATTCAAGTGACAAATCATCAAAGAGGGAAAATTAATCTTGATGTTATTAGCCATACAATATATTAACGTAGCATCCCTTAAACTAACCTCACTTCTTTTAGATGTACGAGGCAGAATAAATCGTCTTGCTATATTATATAACAGCTTTTGCATTGGTGACAGCACATTGTGACTAACCTTTCCTCTTTTCTCTTTTATCCCTAGAAACTTCCAAACTACCTTCTCATTTATCCCAGAAAAATTGATTTTTGATCCAACAACATATATATCAAATCCAGTGGAGGGAACACCTAACCACCCTCCTAAAATCAAACTATTAAATTCAATTTTAATCCCCTTAACAACACTAGTACAAACGCCATGGTCAAAAGAAAAATTTGAAATAAACTCGCGCATCAAGTTGGGATACATTGGATTACAGCAGTGTTCAGTCATTAATGATTCCCAAAATTGATTTTGCAAAATGGCGTGAAATTGAGGAAAGAAATTGGATTCATACCATTGTTTATCAAGACCGAAACCAAAAATCATCTCTTTAGATAGCTCTTCAGCACTTACTTGAACATCAACTTTTGCCCTTTTTGAAGATGATTTCTTTACTGTAGAGTCCTTCTCTCTCTTTTTGGTTTCATGCACTCCAGAGGCAACTGGGGTTTCCTGTTGCTTTCTTGATGAGGACTCAGTTTCGGTAATAAGAGGTGTTGGATGGATGATTTGTAGAGGTTTGGGTTGCTTCATTTTTGGTGTTTGATTCTTATTTTTCATGGTGATTTGAAGAATCAAGAAAAAGAAAATGCAAGAATGAAGTAATGAAATGCAATTGAAGACGGTTTTCAAATGCAGAGAGTTGAGGACGGTTTTGGGACTGAAATTGAAGATGAAATTATGGATTTGACGTGAGAGAGTGGCTTTAATAAGTATGAGGTGACGGTTACTTTAATGAATTTGGTGCTTCATTGTTCTTATTTAGGTATATGGACACAGAAAGTGAAATGGAAACAGACGAGTTTAGTGAAGAACTATGATGATTTAACTCCCGCTATTTTAATGGAAATTGCTGGGTAAATATATATATTAGATATTATGAAATTTTTATGAAGATGAAAAATAAATGGAAATTTTATGCTACTATAATCTGATCAAATCAAACAAGCAATCATATGAGCATTCAAGTATATACTTTTAAATGGTGCGTACCTGATCCTTTCGATAATCGATTTTTCAATCAAGATTTTGTGGTTGATCGACCTTTTCAATTTTCATTCTGTCTTTAAGGATCACATATGTCACTCACTTCAATGCAGCTTGATCATGCCAAGTTCCAATCTCATTTTTTCATGTTGTTCCCTTGGAAGCGGTTTAGTCATGATATCTGCTATTTGCTCGTTGGTGTTTACATGCTTTAAAATAATATTTTTATTTTCAACATTATCCTTAAGAAAATGATGCCTAATGTGTATGTGTTTTACTCTTGAATGATGCACTGGATCTTTAGATATGCATATGGCACTGGTATTATCACAATAAATAGGAACACATTCAAACTTAATACCAAAATCTCTTAGCTGCTGCTTTATCCATAGCATTTGGGAACAGCAAGCTGCTGCTGCTACGTATTCAGCTTCGGCAGTGGATAATGCAACAGTGTTTTGTTTCTTGGAACTCCATGAAACTAAACATGAGCCAAGAAATTGTACCATACCTGATGTACTTTTTCTATTAACTAGATCACCTGCATAATCTGCATCACTAAAACCTTTCATATCATAAACATCACTTTTAGGATAAAATAAGGATAAGTCGTCTGTTCCCTTCAAATATCTTAGAATTCGTTTAACTGCAGTGACATGTGATTTTTTAGGATTGGATTGAAATCTAGCACATAAACCAACACTAAAAGCAATATCGGGTCTACTAGCAGTTAGATATAATAAAGAGCCAATCATGCCTCTATACATAGTTTGATCAACATTTGTTCCATTTGGATCTTCATCTAATCTAACATTTGTAGCCATAGGTGTGTAGTTGGTTTTAGCATTATTCAAGCCATATTTCTTGAGAAGTTCTTTTATATATTTTTGTTGGTGAATAAAGATACCATTAGCAGTTTGTTTAATTTGCAAACCAAGAAAGAAATTTAATTCTCCCATCATGCTCATTTCAAATTCAATGCTCATAAGGTTAGCAAATTCTTTACACAACAGTTCATTGGTGGCTCCAAAGATAATATCATCAACATATATTTGAACAAGTAAAATATCCGAACCTCTATTCTTAAAGAATAAGGTTTTGTCAATTTTGCCTCTTACTAAGTCATTTTGAATCAAAAACTTTGATAGTCTTTCATACCATTGCCTAGGAGCTTGTTTTAAGCCATAAAGAGCTTTATCAAGCTTGTAGACATGATCGAGACAAGAGGTATTTTCAAAGCCTGGGGGTTGTTCAACAAAAACTTCTTCATCAAGAAAACCATTTAAGAAAGCACATTTCACATCCATTTGATATAATTTAAAGTTCATGAATGCAGCAAAAGAAATTAAGATTCTTATAGCCTCTAACCTTGCTACCGGAGCAAATGTCTCGGTATAATCAATACCTTCTTGTTGATTGTATCCTTTGACCACAAGCCTTGCTTTGTTTCTAACAATTATTCCATGGTCATCTAGTTTATTCCGAAATACCCATTTCAAGCCGATTACCTTTTTGTGTTTTTGTTTGGGTTCCAAGTTCCATACTTTGTTTCTTTCAAATTCGTTCAATTCATCTTGCATGGCTACAACCCATTCGGAATCCTTTAGAGCTTCGTCATGATTTTTGGGTTCGAGTGATGATAGGAAAGCAAAGTGTGCACAAAAGTTTCTCATTTGAGATCTAGTTTGTGTTCCTTTATTCAAATCACTTATAATCAAATCAAGAGGATGATGACTTTGATACTTCCAAGGTTTGGGCACAAATTCTCTTGTGGGAACAATAGCATGTTCTGGTTCATCAGCTTGATCAACATTTTGTTCAGCTACTGGATCGTTTTGCTCTTCTATGGGAACAGCTGTATTGGGAACAGTCTGTTGGTTCTGAAGTACTGGCTGTTCCTGATCAAGATCGTTCCTTTCTGCCTCTTTTGGAATCAGCTGTTCACCTGCTGTTCCTTGATCTTGCATTTTCCTTTCTTCTTCATCATTCTCAAGATTTGCAAGACCTATCTTAAAAATATTTGTATCCTGTTCACTTGACAAAGAGTTAGTTTCATCGAAAATTATGTGAACGGATTCTTCCACACTCATTGTTCTTTTTTTTATAAACTCTATATGCCTTACTTTGAGATGAATAGCCAAGAAATACTGCTTCATCACTTCTTTCATCAAATTTACCTATATTTCGTTTTCCATTAACATGTACAAAACATTTGCATTCAAACACATGAAAATAGGAAATATTTGGTTTAACACCTTTAAGCAATTCATAGGGTGTCTTTGAAGTGATTGGTCTTATTAATACACGATTCAAAATATAACATGCAGTATTAACAGCTTCAGCCCAAAAATTTCTAGGTAGACCACTAGCAATTAACATGGTTCTAGCCATTTCCTCTAAAGTCCTATTTTTCCTTTCTACTACACCATTTTGTTGTGGTGTTCGTGGTGCCGAAAAATTATTACAAAAATCCATGTTCATTGCAATAGTTCATGAAACTTGAATTTTCGAATTCTCTTCCATGATTTGACCTTATGTGAATAATTTGATTATTGATAGATTTTTGTATTTTGTTACGAAAGAAACAAACTCATTAAAAGCTTCATCTTTACTAACTAAAAATAAAATCCAAGTGAATCTACTGTAATCATCAACAATAACAAACACATATCTTTTGCCACTACGGCTTTGTGTTCTCATAGGTCCACATAGATCCATATGTAATAATTAAAGTGGTTTAGTGGTGGTCACAAAGTTCTTTGATTTAAAAGATGACCTCACTTGTTTTCCTTTGGCACAAGGATCACAAATTTCATCCTTAAGGAATTTTATATCTGGTAGTCCTCTAACTAGGTCTTTTGATCTTAACGTATTAATCAATGTATAACTAGCATGACCTAGACGCTTATGCCAAAGAAGTGGGTCGTCTTCTATAACGCTCAGACACGTTAGACTGCTTTTGGGAAAAGTGTCCAGGTTCATTACATAAGTGTTCCCTTTTCTGGTTCCCTCAAGAACGATGTCTTCTGTGTCATTCCTAGAAATAATGCACTTTTCAGAAGTAAAGTTCACAGAGTTACCCTTATCACAAAATTGAGAAATGCTAAGTAAGTTATGTTTGAAATTCTCGACTAAAAATACATTATCAATGGCATGGGAACATGACCTTCCAACCTTTCCTTTGGCGATTATCTCACCCTTCATATTGTCACCGAAGGTTACTATTCCCCCATCATAGGCTTCAAGTGAGAGAAATTTAGATTTGTCACCCGTCATGTGCTTGGAACACCCACTGTCGAGATACCATGAGCTGTTCCCCCTCACTTGGACCTGTAAAAAATTAATGGTTAGTTACAGGAACCCAGACTTTCTTGGGTTCCTTGTCGATTTTGCATGGATCATTTTTCTTATTCTGAATGTTATCGACATAGTTTCTGTTGGAGATAGTGTACTGTTCCTTTTTGATGCACTGGTTTTTCAGATGACCAGTTCCTCCACAAGAAGAACAGAATCTGTCACTAGGAAGATCAACGTAAGCTTTCTTCTTTTTATTATTCTTAAAGTATTTTAGTCCTTTTGAATTTTTACTTTTGGAGTGGTTAGAATTGTGTACTGTCGTATATATTATTGTGTTGAAGTGGTTAGAATTGAAAATCATTGTGATATTCTAGAAATTACGTGTTAAGTTGCGATTTTAAGGATTTTTAAGCGTTTTTGGCACTTTTGCGCATAAAGTAGTTCAAACTTTGTTTGATTTGCACGAAACTTGGCACTCAACAATATTTGATATATATTATTGTGTTGAAGGGGTTAGAATTGAAAATCATAGTCATATGCTAGAAATTATTTGTTAAGTTGCGATTTTAATGGATTTTAAGCGTTTTTGCCACTTTTGCGCATAAAGTAGCTCAAACTTGCTTTGATTTGCACAAAACTTAAACTTGGCTCACAATATTATTTTGTATATATTATTGTGTTGAAGTGGTTAGAATTGAAAATGATTGTCATATGCTAGAAATTACGTGTTAAGTTGGTATTTTTAAGGGTTTTTATGCGTGTTTGGCACTTTTGCTCATAAAGTAACTCAAACTTGGTTTGATTTGCATGAATCTTGGCAAACAACTTTACTTGGTACATATTATTGTGTTGAAGTAGATAGAAATGAAAATCAAATTCATATGCTAGATATTACGTGTTAAGTTGCGATTTTAAGGGTTTTTAAGCGTTTTTTGGCACTTCTGCGCATGAACTAGCTCAAACTTGGTTTGATTTGTAGAAAGTAGGAACACAACAATATTTGGTATATATTATTGTGTAGAAGATGTTAGAATAGAAAATTATAGTCATATGCTTGAAATTTCGTGTTAAGTTGCGATTTTAAGGGTTTTTATGCGTTTTTGGCGCTTTTGCACTTAAAGTAGTTCAAACTTGCTTTGATTTACACGAATCTTGGCACACAACATTAATTGGTATATATTATTCTGTTGAAGTGGTTAGAATTGAAAATCATGTCATATGCTAGAAATTACGTGTTAAGTTGCGATTTTAAGAGTGTTTTCAACGTTTTTGGCACTTTTGCGCATAAAGTAGCTAAAACTTTGTTTGATTTGCACGAATCTTGGCAAACAACGTTACTTGGTACATATATTATTGTGTTGAAGTTGTTAGAATTGAAAATTATTGTGATATGCTAGAAATTACATCTTAAGTTGCGATTTTAAGGGTTTTTAAGCGTTTTTGGCACTTTTGCGCATACTTGCTCAAACTTGGTTTTATTTGCACGAAACTTGGAACGCAACAATATTTGGTATGTATTATTGTGTTGAAGTGGTTAGAATTGAAAATCATAGTCATATGCTAGAAAATACGTGTTAAGTTGTGATTTTAAGGGTTTTTAAGCGTTTTTAAGCGTTTTTGGTACTTCAGCGCATAAAGTAGCTCAAACTTGGTTTGATTTGCACGAAACTTAGCACACCACATTATTTGTTATATCTTATTGTTTTGAAGTGGTTAGAATTACAAATCATAGTCATATGCTAGAAAATACGTGTTAAGTTGTGATTTTAAGGTTTTTTAAGCGTTTTTAAGCGTTTTAAAGTAGCTCAAACTTGGTTTTATTTGCGCAAAACTTAGCACACAACATTATTTGGTATATATTATTGTGTTGAAGTGGTTCGAATTTAAAATCATAGTCATATGCTAGAAATTACATGTAAGTTTCGATTTTAAGGGTTTTTAAGCGTTTTTTGGCACTTTTGCGCATAAACTAGCTCAAAGTTGGTAAGATTTACACGAAACATGGAACACAAAAATATTTGGTGTATATTATTGTGTTGAAATGGTTAGAATTTAAAATCATAGTCATATGCTAGAAATTACGTGTTGAGTTGCGATTTTAAGGGTTTTTATGCGTTTTTGGCACTTTTGCGCATAAACTAGCTCAAACTTGGTTTGATTTGGACGAAACTTGTAACACAATAATATTTGGTATGTATTATTGTGTTGAAGTGGTTAGAATTGAAAATCATTGTCATATGTTAGAAATTACGTGTTAAGTTTTGAATTTAACGGTTTTTAAGCGTTTTTGGTACTTTGCGCATAAAGTAGCTCAAACTTGGTTTGATTTTCACGAAACATGGCACACAACATTATTTTGTATATATTATAGTGTTCAAGTGGTGATAATTGAAAATGATTGTCATATTCTAGAAATTACGTGTTAAGTTGCGATTTTAAGGGTTTTTAAGCGTTTTTTGGCACTTTTGCGAATAAACTGGCTCAAACTTGGTTTGATTTGCACGAAACATGGAACAAAACAATATTTTGTATATGTAATTGTGTTGAAGTTGTTAGAATTGAAAATCATAGTCATATGCTAGCTATTACGTGTTAAGTTGCGATTTTTAAGGGTTTTTATACGTTTTTGGCACATTTGCGTATAAATTAGCTCAAACTTGGTTTGATTAGCACGAAACATAGAACACAACAATATTTGGTATATATTATTGTGTTCAAGTGGTTAGATTTGAAAATCATAGTCATATGCTAGAAAATACGTGTTAAGTTGCAATTTTAACAGTTTTTAAACGTTTTTATGCGTTTTTGCTACTTTGGCGCATAAAGTAGCTCAAACTAGGTTTGATTTGCACGAAACTTGGCACACAATATATTTGGTATACGTTATTGTGTTGAAGTGATTAGAATTGAAAATCATTGTCATATGCTAGAAATTACGTGATAAGTTGCGATTTTATGGGTTTTTAAGCGTTTTTTGGCGTTTTTTGGAACACAACAATATTTGGTATATATTAATGTGTTGTAGTGGTTAGAATTGAAGATTATAGTCATATGCTACAAATTACGTGTTAAGTTGCGATTTTAATGGTTTTTATGCGTTTTTGGCGCTTTTGCGCATAAAGTAGCTCAAACTTGGTTTGATTTGCACGAATCATGGCACACAACATTACTTGGTATATATTATTCTGATGAATTGGTTAGAATTGAAAATCATTGTCGTATGCTAGAAATTACGTGTTAAGTTGCGATTTTAAGGGTTTTTAAGCGTTTTTGGCACTTTTGCGCATAAAGTAGTTCAAACTTTCTTTAATTTGCACGAAACTTGGCGCACAACAATATTTGGTATATATTATTGTCTTGAAGTGGTTAGAGTTGAAAATCATAGTCATATGCTTGAAATTATGTGTTAAGTTGCGATTTTAATGGTTTTTAAGCGTTTTTGCCACTTTTGCGCATAAAGTAGCTCAAACTATGTTTGATTTGCACGAAACATGGCAGAAAACATTATTTGGTATATATTATTGTGTTGAAGTGGTTAGAATTGAAAATCATTGTCATATGCAAGAAATTACGTGTTAAGTTGCGATTTTAAGAGTGTTTTCAACGTTTTTGGCACTTTTGCGCATAAAGTAGCTAAAACTTGGTTTGATTTGCACGAATCTTGGCGAACAACATTACATGGTACATATTATTGTGTTGAAGTGCTTAGAATTGAAAATTATTGTGATATGCTAGAAATTACATCTTAAGTTGCGATTTTAAGGGTTTTTAAGTGTTTTTAAGCGTTTTTGGTACTTTGGCGCATAAAGTAGATCAAACTTGGTTTGATTTGCATGAAACTTAGCACACAACATTATTTGGTTTATATTTTTGTGTTGAAGTGGTTAGAATTGAAAATCATAGTCATATGCTAGAAATTACATGTTAAGTTGCGATTTTTAGGGTTTTTTTTGCGTTTTTGGCACTTTTGCGGATAAAGTAGATCAAACTTTATTTGATTTGCACGAATCTTGGCACACAACATTACTTCGTTTATATTATTGTTTTGAAGTGGTTAGAAATTAAAATCATTGTCATATGCTTGATATTACATGTTATGTTTCGATTTTAAGGGTTTTTAAGCGTTTTTGACAATTTTGCGCATAAAGTAGCTCAAACGTGGTTTGATTTGCACGAAACTTCGCACACAAGATTATTTGGTATATATTATTGTGTTGAAGTGGTTAGAATTGAAAATTCATTGTCATATGCTAGAAATTACGTGTTATGTTGCGAATTTAAGGGTTTTTAAGCATTTTTAGTACTTTTGCGAATAAAGTAGTTCACACTTGGTTTGAATTGCACGAAAATTGGCACACAACATTATTTGGTATATTTTATTGTGTTAAAGTGGTTAGAATTGAAAAGCATAGTCATATGCTAGAAATTATGTGTTAAGTTGCGTTTTTAAAGGTTTTTAAGCGTTTTTGCCACTTTTGCACATAAAGTAGTTCAAACTTGGTTTGATTTGGACGAAACATGGCACACAACATTATTTGGTATATATTATTGTTGTGAAGTAGTTCGAATTGAAAATCATTTTCATATGATAGAAATTATATGTTAAGTTGCGATTTTAAGAGATTTTAAGCGTTTTTTGGCACTTTTGCTTATAAACTAGCTCAAACTTGGTTTGATTTTCACGAAACTAGGAACACAACAATATTTTGTATATATTATTGTGTTGAAGTGGTTAGAATTGAAAATCATAGTCATATGATAGAAGTTACGTGTTAAGTTGCGATTTTAAGGGTTTTTTTAGCGTTTTTGGTACTTTGGCGCATAAAGTAGCTCAAACTTTTTTTGATTTGCACGAATCTTGGCAAACAAAATTACTTGGTAAATATTATTGTGTTGAAGTGCTTAGAATGGAAAATCATTGTCATATGCTAGAAATTACGTATTAAGTTGCGATTTTAAGGGTTTTCAAGTGTTTTTTGCACTTTTGCGCATAAAGTAGCTCAAAATTGGTTTGATTTGCACGAATCTTGGCAAACAACGTTACTTGGTACATATTATTGTGTTGAAGTGGTTAGAATTGAAAATCAATTTCATATGTTAGAAATTACGTGTTAAGTTGCGATTTTAAAGGTTTTTAAGCGTTTTTTGGCACTTTTGCGCAAAAACTAGCTCAAACTTGGTATGATTTGCACGAAACATGGAACACAAAAATATTTGGTGTATATTATTGTGTTGAATTGGTTAGAATTGAAAATCATAGTCATATGATAGAAATTACGTGTTAAGTTGCAATTTTAACGGTTTTTAAGCGTTTTTGGCAATTTGGCGCATAAAGTAGCTCAAACTTGGTTTGATTTGCACGAAACTTGGAACAAAACAATAATTGGTATGTATTATTGTGTTGAAGTGGTTAGAATTGAAAATCATTGTCATATGTAAGAAATTACGTATTAAGTTGCGATTTTAAGAGTTTTTAAGCGTTTTTTGTAATTTTGCGCATAAAATAGCTCATACTTGGTTTGATTTGCACGAATCTTGGCAAACAACATTACTTGGTACATATTATTGTGTTGAAGTGGTTAGAATTGAAAATCAATTTCATATGCTAGAAATTACGTGTTAAGTAGCGATTTTACAGATTTTTAAGCGTTTTTTGGCACTTTTGCGCATAAACTAGCTCAAACTTGATATTAATTGCACGAAACATGAAACACAAAAATATTTGGTGTATATTATTGTGTTGAAATGGTTAGAATTGAAAATCATAGTCATATGCTAGAAATTACGTGTTAAGTTGCAATTTTAACGGTTTTTAAGCGTTTTTAGCAATTTGGCGCATAAAGTAGCTCAAACTTGGTTTGATTTGCACGAAACTTGGCACACAACATTATTTGATATATATTATTGTCTTAAAGCGGTTAGATTTGAAAATCATAGACATATGATAGATATTGGGTGTTAAGTTGCGATTTTTAAGCGTTTTTAAGCGTTTTTGGTACTTTGGCGCTTAAACTAGCTCAAATTGGTTTGATTTGCACGAAACTTGGCACACAACATTAATTTGTAAATATTATTGTGTTGAAGTGATTAGAGTTGAAAATCATAGTCATATGCTAGAAATTAAGTGTTAAGTTGCGATTTTAACAGTTTTTAAGCGTTTTTGCAACTTTTACGCATAAAGTAGCTCAAACTTGGTTTGAGTTGCACGAAACATGGCACAAAACTTTATTTGGTATATATTATTGAGTCGAAGTGGTTAGAATTGAAAATCATAGTCATATGCTAGAAATTACGTGTTAAGTTGCGATTTTTAGGTTTTTTTTTGCGTTTTTGGCACTTTTGCGCATAAAATAGATCAAACTTGGTTTGATTTGCACGAATCTTGGCAAACAACATTACTTCGTACATATTATTGTGTTGAAGTGGTTAGAATTGAAAATCAATTTCATATGCTAGAAATTACGTGTTAAGTTGCGATTTTAAAGGTTTTTAAGCGTTTTTTTGCACTTTCGCGCATAAACAAGCTCAAACTTGGTATGAATTGCACGAAACATGGAACACAAAAATATTTGGTGTATATTATTGTGTTGAAATGGATAGAATTGAAAATCATAGTAATATGCTAGAAATTACGTGTTAAGTTGCAATTTTAACGGTTTTTAAGCGTTTTTGGCAATTTGGCGCATAAAGTAGCTCAAACTTGGTTTGATTTGTACGAAACTCGGCACACAACATTATTTGGTATATATTATTGTCTTGAAGTGGTTAGAATTGAAAATCATAGACATATGATAGATATTGGATGTTAAGTTGCGATTTTTAAGCGTTTTTGGTACTTTGGCGCATAAAGTAGCTCAAAATTGGTTTGATTTGCACGAAACTTGGCATACAACATTAATTTGTAAATATTATTGTGTTGAAGTGATGAGAATTGAAAATCATAGTCATATGCTAGAAATTAAGTGTTAAGTTGCGATTTTAACGGTTTTTAAGCGTTTTTGCAACTTTTGCGCATAAAGTAGCTCAAACTTGGTTTGATTTGCACGAAACATGGCACAAAACATTTTTTGGAATTGAAAATCATAGTCATATGCTAGAAATTACATGTTAAGTTGCGATTTTTAGGGTTTTTTTTTGCGTTTTTGGCACTTTTGCGCATAAACTAGCTCAAACTTGGTATAAATTGCACGAAACATGGAACATAAAAATATTGGGTGTATATTATTGTGTTGAAATGGTTAGAATTGAAAATCATAGTCATATGCTAGAAATTACGTGTTAAGTTGCAATTTTAACGGTTTTTAAGCGTTTTTGGCAATTTGACGCATAAAGTAGCTCAAACTTGGTTTGACTTGCATGAAACTTGGCACACGACATTATTTGGTATATATTATTGTCTTGAAGTGGTTAGAATAGAAAATCATAGACATATGATAGATATTGGGTGTTAAGTTGCGATTTTTAAGCGTTTTTAAGCATTTTTGGTACTTTGGCGCATAAAGTAGCTCAAACTTGGTTTGATTTGCACGAAACTTGGCACACAACATTAATTTGTAAATATTATTGTGTTGAAGTGATTAGAATTTAAAATCATAGTCATATGCTAGAAATTATTTGTTAAGTTGTGATTTTAAGGGTTTTTAAGCGTTTTTGGCACTTTTGCGCATAAAGTAATTCAAACTTTCTTTGATTTGCACGAAATTTGGCACACAACAATATTTGGTATATAATATTGTTTTGAAGTGGTTAGAATTGAAAATCATAGTCATATGCTAGAAATTATGTGTTAAGTTGCGATTTTAATGGTTTTTAAGCGTTTTTGCCACTTTTGCGCATAAAGTAGCTCAAACTTGGTTTAATTTACACGAAACTTGGAACACAAAAATATTTGGTATGTATTGTGTTGAACTGGTTAGAATTGAAAATTATTGTCATATGCAAGAAATTACGTGTTAAGTTGCGATTTTAAGAGTGTTTTCAACGTTTTTGGCGCTTTTGCGCATAAAGTAGCTAAAACTTGGTTTGATTTGCACGAATCTTGGCAAACAACATTACTTGGTACATATTATTGTGTTGAAGTGGTTAGAATTGAAAATTATTGTGATATGCTAGAAATTACATCTTAAGTTGCGATTTTAAGGGTTTTTAAGCATTTTTGGCACTTTTGCGCATGCACTAGCTCAAACTTGGTTTGATTTGCATAAAACTTGGAACGCAAGACTATTTGGTATGTATTATTGTGATATTCTAGAAAATACGTGTTAAGTTGTGATTTTAAGGGTTTTTAAGCATTTTTAGCACTTTTGCGAGTAAAGTAGTTCACACTTGGTTTGATTTGCACGAAACTTGGCACACAACATTATTTGGTATATTTTATTGTGTTAAAGTGGTTAGAATTGAAAATCATAGTCATATGCTAGAAATGATGTGTTAAGTTGCGTTTTCAAAGTTTTTTAAGCGTTTTTGCCACTTTTGCGCATAAAGTAGCTCAAACTTGGTTTGATTTGGACGAAATATGGCACACAACATAATTTTGGTATATATTATTGTTGTGAAGTAGTTCGAATTAAAAATCGTTGTCATATGCTAGAAATTACGTGTTCAGTTGCGATTTTAAGAGATTTTAAGCGTTTTTGGCACTTTTGCTTATAAACTAGTTCAAACTTGGTTTGATTTTCACGAAACTAGGAACACAACAATATTTTGTATATATTATTGTGTTGAAGTGGTTATAATTGAAAATCATACTCATATGATAGAAGTTAAGTGTTAAGTTGCGATTTTAAGGGTTTTTAAGCGTTTTTTAGCGTTTTTGGTACTTTGGCGCGTAAAGTAGCTCAAACTTTGTTTGATTTGCACGAATCTTGGCAAACAACATAACTTGGTAAATATTATTGTGTTGAAGTGGTTAGAATGGAAAATCATTGTCATATGCTAGAAATTATGTATTAAGTTGCGATTTTAAGGGTTTTTAAGTGTTTTTTGCACTTTTGCGCATAAAGTAGCTCAAACTTGGTTTGATTTGCACGAAACTTGGCGTACAACATTAATTTGTAAATATTATTGTGTTGAAGTGATTAGAATTAAAAATCATAGTCATATGCTAAAAATTAAGTGTTAAGTTGCGATTTTAACGGTTTTTAAGCGTTTTTGCAACTTTTGCGCATAAAGTAGCTCAAACTTGGTTTGATTTGCACGAAACATGGCATAAAACATTATTTGGTATATATTGTTGTGTTGAAGTGGTTAGAATTGAAACTCATAGTCATATGCTAGAAATTACGTGTTAGGTTGCAATTTTTAGGGTTTTTTTTTGCGTTTTTGGCACTTTTGCGCATAAAATAGATCAAACTTGGTTTGATTTGCACGAATCTTGGCACACAAAATTACTTCGTATATATTATTGTTTTGCAGTGGTTAAAATTGAAAATCATTGTCATATTGTAGGAATTACATGTTATGTTGCGATTTTAAGGGTTTTTAAGCTTTTTTGACACTTTTGCACATAAAGTAGCTCAAACGTGGTTTGATTTGCACGAAACTTAACGCACAACATTATTTGGTATATATTATTTTGTTGAAGTGGTTAGAATTTAAAATTCGTTGTCATATGCTAGAAATTACGTGTTAAGTTGCGAATTTAAAGGTTTTTAAGCATTTTTTGGAACTTTTGCACATAAAGTAGTTCAAACTTGGTTTGATTTGCACGAAACTTGGCACACATCATTATTTGGTATATTTTATTGTGTTGAAGTGGTTAGAATTGAAAATCATAGTCATATGCTAGAAATTATGTCTTAAATTGCGATTTTAAGGGTTTTTAAGCGTTTTTTGGCACTTTTGCGCATAAACTAGCTCAAACTTTGTTTGATTTGCACGAAACTAGGAACACAACAATATTTGGTATATATTATTGTGTTGAAGTGGTTAGAATTTAAAATAAAAGTCATATGTTAGAAATTACGTGTTAATGTTCGATTGTAAGGGTTTTTAAGCGTTTTTAAGCGTTTTTGGTTCTTTGGCACATAAAGTAGTTCAAACTTTGATTGATTTGCACGAAACTTGGGACACAACATTATTTGGTATATATTATTGTGTTGAAGTGGTTAAAATTGAAAATCATAGTTACTTGCTAGAAATTACGTGTTAAGTTGCGATATTTAAGGGTTTTTAAGCGTTTTTGGCACTTTTGCGCATAAAGTAGCTCAAACTTGTTTTGATTTGCACGAATCTTGGCACACAACATTACTTGGTATATATTATTGTGTTGAAGTGGTTAGAATTTGAAATCATTGTCATATGCAAGAAATTACGTGTTACGTTGCGATTTTAAGGGTTTTTAAGCGTTTTTGGCACTTTTGCGAATAAAGTAGTCCAAACTTTCTTTGATTTGCACGAAACTTGGCACACAACAATATTTGGTATATATTATTGTGTTGAAGTGGTTAGAATTGAAATTCATTGTCATATGCTAGAAATTACGTGTTAAGTTGCGATTTAAAGAGTGTTTTCAGCATTTTTGGTACTTTTGCGCATAAGGTATGTCAAACTTGGTTTAATTTGCACGAATCTTGGCAAACAACATTACTTGGTACATATTATTGTGTTGAAGTGGTTAGAATTGAAAATCATTGTAATATGCTTGAAATTACGTGTTAATTTGCGATTATATGGGTTTTTAAGCGTTTTTTTGGCACTTTTGCGCATAAAGTAGCTCAAACTTGGTTTGATTTACATGAAACTTGGAACACAAAATATTTGGTATGTATTATGTTGAAGTGGTTATAATTTAAAATTCATTGTCATATGCAAGAAATTACGTGTTATGTTGCGAATTTAAGGGTTTTTAAGCATTTTTGGCACTTTTGCGCATAAAGTAGCTCAAACTTGGTTTAATTTGGACGAAATATGGCGCACAACATTATTTGGTATATATTATTGTTGTGAAGTAGTTCGAATTAAAAATCATTGTCATATGCTAGAAATTACGTGTTAAGTTGCGATTTTAAGAGATTTTAAGCGATTTTTGGCACTTTTGCTTATAAACTAGTTCAAACTTGGTTTGATTTTCACGAAACTAGGAACACAACAATATTTTGTATATATTATTGTGTTGAAGTGGTTATAATTGAAAATCATAGTCATATGATAGAAGTTACGTGTTAAGTTGCGATTTTAAGGGTTTTTTAAGCGTTTTTTAGCGTTTTTGGTACTTTGGCGCATAACGTAGCTCAAACTTTGTTTGATTTGCACGAATCTTTGCAAACAACATAACTTGGTAAATATTATTGTGTTGAAGTGGTTAGAATGGAAAATCATTGTCATATGCTAGAAATTATGTATTAAGTTGCGATTTTAAGGGTTTTTAAGTGTTTTTGGCACTTTTGCGCATAAAGTAGCTCAAACTTGGTTTGATTTGCACGAATCTTGGCAAACAACATTACTGTGTACATAGTATTGTGTTGAAGTGGTTAGAATTGAACATCAATTTCATATACTAGAAATTACGTGTTAAGTTGCGATTTTAAAGGTTTTTAAGCGTTTTTTGGCACTTTTGCGCATAAACTAGCTCAAACTTGGTATGATTTGCACGAAACATGGAACACAAAAATATTTGGTGTATATTATTGTGTTGAAATGGTTAGAATTGAAAATCATAGTCATATGCAAGAAATTACGTGTTAAGTTGCAATTTGAACGGTTTTTAAGCGTTTTTTGCAATTTGACCCATAAAGTAGCTCAATCTTTTTTTGATTTGCACGAAACTTGGAACTCAACAATATTTGGTATGTATTATTGTGTTGAAGTGGTTAGAATTGAAAACCATTGTCATATGCTAGAAATTACGTATTAAGTTGCGATTTTAAGGGTTTTTAAGCATTTTTTGTACTTTTGCGCATAAAATATCTCAAACTTGGTTTGATTTGCACGAAACTTGGCGTACAACATTAATTTGTAAATATTATTGTGTTAAAGTGATTAGAATTAAAAATCATAGTCATATGCTAAAAATTAAGTGTTAAGTTGCGATTTTAACGGTTTTTAAGCGTTTTTGCAACTTTTGCGCATAAAGTAGCTCAAACTTGGTTTGATTTGCACGAATCTTGGCACACAACATTACTTGGTATATATTATTGTGTTGAAGTGGTTAGAATTTGAAATCATTGTCATATGCAAGAAATTACGTGTTACGTTGCGATTTTAAGGGTTTTTAAGCGTTTTTGGCACTTTTGCGAATAAAGTAGTCCAAACTTTCTTTGATTTGCACGAAACATGGCACACAACAATATTTGGTATATATTATTGTGTTGAAGTGGTTAGAATTGAAATTCATTGTCATATGCTAGAAATTACGTGTTAAGTTGCGATTTAAAGAGTGTTTTCAGCGTTTTTGGTACTTTTGCGCATAAGGTATGTCAAACTTGGTTTAATTTGCACGAATCTTGGCAAACAACATTACTTGGTACATATTATTGTGTTGAAGTGGTTAGAATTGAAAATCATTGTAATATGCTTGAAATTACGTGTTAATTTGCGATTATATGGGTTTTTAAGCGTTTTTTGGCACTTTTGCGCATAAAGTAGCTCAAACTTGGTTTGATTTACATGAAACTTGGAACACAAAATATTTGGTATGTATTATGTTGAAGTGGTTATAATTTAAAATTCATTGTCATATGCAAGAAATTACGTGTTATGTTGCGAATTTAAGGGTTTTTAAGCATTTTTGGCACTTTTGCGCATAAAGTAGCTCAAACTTGGTTTAATTTGGACGAAATATGGCGCACAACATTATTTGGTATATATTATTGTTGTGAAGTAGTTCGAATTAAAAATCATTGTCATATGCTAGAAATTACGTGTTAAGTTGCGATTTTAAGAGATTTTAAGCGTTTTTTGGCACTTTTGCTTATAAACTAGTTCAAACTTGGTTTGATTTTCACGAAACTAGGAACACAACAATATTTTGTATATATTATTGTGTTGAAGTGGTTATAATTGAAAATCATAGTCATATGATAGAAGTTACGTGTTAAGTTGCGATTTTAAGGGTTTTTTAAGCGTTTTTTAGCGTTTTTGGTACTTTGGCGCATAACGTAGCTCAAACTTTGTTTGATTTGCACGAATCTTTGCAAACAACATAACTTGGTAAATATTATTGTGTTGAAGTGGTTAGAATGGAAAATCATTGTCATATGCTAGAAATTATGTATTAAGTTGCGATTTTAAGGGTTTTTAAGTGTTTTTGGCACTTTTGCGCATAAAGTAGCTCAAACTTGGTTTGATTTGCACGAATCTTGGCAAACAACATTACTGTGTACATAGTATTGTGTTGAAGTGGTTAGAATTGAACATCAATTTCATATACTTGAAATTACGTGTTAAGTTGCGATTTTAAAGGTTTTTAAGCGTTTTTTGGCACTTTTGCGCATAAACTAGCTCAAACTTGATATGATTTGCACGAAACATGGAACACAAAAATATTTGGTGTATATTATTGTGTTGAAATGGTTAGAATTGAAAATCATAGTCATATGCAAGAAATTACGTGTTAAGTTGCAATTTTAACGGTTTTTAAGCGTTTTTTGCAATTTGACGCATAAAGTAGCTCAATCTTTGTTTGATTTGCACGAAACTTGGAACACAACAATATTTGGTATGTATTATTGTGTTGAAGTGGTTAGAATTGAAAACCATTGTCATATGCTAGAAATTACGTATTAAGTTGCGATTTTAAGGGTTTTTAAGCATTTTTTGTACTTTTGCGCATAAAATATCTCAAACTTGGTTTGATTTGCACGAAACTTGGCGTACAACATTAATTTGTAAATATTATTGTGTTAAAGTGATTAGAATTAAAAATCATAGTCATATGCTAAAAATTAAGTGTTAAGTTGCGATTTTAACGGTTTTTAAGCGTTTTTGCAACTTTTGCGCATAAAGTACTCAAACTTGGTTTGATTTGCACGAATCTTGGCACACAACATTACTTGGTATATATTATTGTGTTGAAGTGGTTAGAATTTGAAATCATTGTCATATGCAAGAAATTACGTGTTACGTTGCGATTTTAAGGGTTTTTAAGCGTTTTTGGCACTTTTGCGAATAAAGTAGTCCAAACTTTCTTTGATTTGCACGAAACATGGCACACAACAATATTTGGTATATATTATTGTGTTGAAGTGGTTAGAATTGAAATTCATTGTCATATGCTAGAAATTACGTGTTAAGTTGCGATTTAAAGAGTGTTTTCAGCGTTTTTGGTACTTTTGCGCATAAGGTATGTCAAACTTGGTTTAATTTGCACGAATCTTGGCAAACAACATTACTTGGTACATATTATTGTGTTGAAGTGGTTAGAATTGAAAATCATTGTAATATGCTTGAAATTACGTGTTAATTTGCGATTATATGGGTTTTTAAGCGTTGTTTGGCACTTTTGCGCATAAAGTAGCTCAAACTTGGTTTGATTTACATGAAACTTGGAACACAAAATATTTGGTATGTATTATGTTGAAGTGGTTATAATTTAAAATTCATTGTCATATGCAAGAAATTACGTGTTATGTTGCGAATTTAAGGGTTTTTAAGCATTTTTGGCACTTTTGCGCATAAAGTAGCTCAAACTTGGTTTAATTTGGACGAAATATGGCGCACAACATTATTTGGTATATATTATTGTTGTGAAGTAGTTCGAATTAAAAATCATTGTCATATGCTAGAAATTACGTGTTAAGTTGCGATTTTAAGAGATTTTAAGCGTTTTTTGGCACTTTTGCTTATAAACTAGTTCAAACTTGGTTTGATTTTCACGAAACTAGGAACACAACAATATTTTGTATATATTATTGTGTTGAAGTGGTTATAATTGAAAATCATAGTCATATGATAGAAGTTACGTGTTAAGTTGCGATTTTAAGGGTTTTTTAAGCGTTTTTTAGCGTTTTTGGTACTTTGGCGCATAACGTAGCTCAAACTTTGTTTGATTTGCACGAATCTTTGCAAACAACATAACTTGGTAAATATTATTGTGTTGAAGTGGTTAGAATGGAAAATCATTGTCATATGCTAGAAATTATGTATTAAGTTGCGATTTTAAGGGTTTTTAAGTGTTTTTGGCACTTTTGCGCATAAAGTAGCTCAAACTTGGTTTGATTTGCACGAATCTTGGCAAACAACATTACTGTGTACATAGTATTGTGTTGAAGTGGTTAGAATTGAACATCAATTTCATATACTAGAAATTACGTGTTAAGTTGCGATTTTAAAGGTTTTTAAGCGTTTTTTGGCACTTTTGCGCATAATCTAGCTCAAACCTTGTATGATTTGCACGAAACATGGAACACAAAAATATTTGGTGTATATTATTGTGTTGAAATGGTTAGAATTGAAAATCATAGTCATATGCAAGAAATTACGTGTTAAGTTGCAATTTTAACGGTTTTTAAGCGTTTTTTTGCGATTTGACGCATAAAATAGCTCAATCTTTGTTTGATTTGCACGAAACTTGGAACACAACAATATTTGGTATGTATTATTGTGTTGAAGTGGTTAGAATTGAAAACCATTGTCATATGCTAGAAATTACGTATTAAGTTGCGATTTTAAGGGTTTTTAAGCATTTTTTGTACTTTTGCACATAAAATAGCTCAAACTTGGTTTGATTTGCACGAAACTTGGCGTACAAGATTAATTTGTAAATATTATTGTGTTAAAGTGATTAGAATTAAAAATCATAGTCATATGCTAAAAATTACGTGTTAAGTTGCGATATTTAAGGGTTTTTAAGCGTTTTTGGCACTTTTGCGCATAAAGTAGCTCAAACTTGGTTTGATTTGCACGAATCTTGGCACACAACATTACTTGGTATATATTATTGTGTTGAAGTGGTTAGAATTTGAAATCATTGTCATATGCAAGAAATTACGTGTTACGTTGCGATTTTAAGGGTTTTTAAGCGTTTTTGGCACTTTTGCGAATAAAGTAGTCCAAACTTTCTTTGATTTGCACGAAACTTGGCACACAACAATATTTGGTATATATTATTGTGTTGAAGTGGTTAGAATTGAAATTCATTGTCATATGCTAGAAATTACGTGTTAAGTTGCGATTTAAAGAGTGTTTTCAGCGTTTTTGGTACTTTTGCGCATAAGGTATGTCAAACTTGGTTTAATTTGCACGAATCTTGGCAAACAACATTATTTGGTATATATTATTTTGTTGAAGTGGTTAGAATTGAAAATTCGTTGTCATATGCTAGAAATTACGTGTTATGTTGCGAATTTAAAGGTTTTTAAGCATTTTTGGAACTTTTGCGCATAAAGTAGTTCAAACTTTGTTTGATTTGCACGAAACATGGCACACATCATTATTTTCAATTCATTACTTGGTACATATTATTGTGTTGAAGTGGTTAGAATTGAAAATCATTGTAATATGCTTGAAATTACGTGTTAATTTGCGATTATATGGGTTTTTAAAGCGTTTTTTGGCACTTTTGCGCATAAAGTAGCTCAAACTTGGTTTGATTTACATGAAACTTGGAACACAAAATATTTGGTATGTATTATGTTGAAGTGGTTATAATTTAAAATTCATTGTCATATGCAAGAAATTACGTGTTATGTTGCGAATTTAAGGGTTTTTAAGCATTTTTGGCACTTTTGCGCATAAAGTAGCTCAAACTTGGTTTAATTTGGACGAAATATGGCGCACAACATTATTTGGTATATATTATTGTTGTGAAGTAGTTCGAATTAAAAATCATTGTCATATGCTAGAAATTACGTGTTAAGTTGCGATTTTAAGAGATTTTAAGCGTTTTTTGGCACTTTTGCTTATAAACTAGTTCAAACTTGGTTTGATTTTCACGAAACTAGGAACACAACAATATTTTGTATATATTATTGTGTTGAAGTGGTTATAATTGAAAATCATAGTCATATGATAGAAGTTACGTGTTAAGTTGCGATTTTAAGGGTTTTTTAAGCGTTTTTTAGCGTTTTTGGTACTTTGGCGCATAACGTAGCTCAAACTTTGTTTGATTTGCACGAATCTTTGCAAACAACATAACTTGGTAAATATTATTGTGTTGAAGTGGTTAGAATGGAAAATCATTGTCATATGCTAGAAATTATGTATTAAGTTGCGATTTTAAGGGTTTTTAAGTGTTTTTGGCACTTTTGCGCATAAAGTAGCTCAAACTTGGTTTGATTTGCACGAATCTTGGCAAACAACATTACTGTGTACATAGTATTGTGTTGAAGTGGTTAGAATTGAACATCAATTTCATATACTAGAAATTACGTGTTAAGTTGCGATTTTAAAGGTTTTTAAGCGTTTTTTGGCACTTTTGCGCATAATCTAGCTCAAACCTTGTATGATTTGCACGAAACATGGAACACAAAAATATTTGGTGTATATTATTGTGTTGAAATGGTTAGAATTGAAAATCATAGTCATATGCAAGAAATTACGTGTTAAGTTGCAATTTTAACGGTTTTTAAGCGTTTTTTGCAATTTGATGCATAAAATAGCTCAATCTTTGTTTGATTTGCACGAAACTTGGAACACAACAATATTTGGTATGTATTATTGTGTTGAAGTGGTTAGAATTGAAAACCATTGTCATATGCTAGAAATTACGTATTAAGTTGCGATTTTAAGGGTTTTTAAGCATTTTTTGTACTTTTGCACATAAAATAGCTCAAACTTGGTTTGATTTGCACGAAACTTGGCGTACAAGATTAATTTGTAAATATTATTGTGTTAAAGTGATTAGAATTAAAAATCATAGTCATATGCTAAAAATTACGTGTTAAGTTGCGATATTTAAGGGTTTTTAAGCGTTTTTGGCACTTTTGCGCATAAAGTAGCTCAAACTTGGTTTGATTTGCACGAATCTTGGCACACAACATTACTTGGTATATATTATTGTGTTGAAGTGGTTAGAATTTGAAATCATTGTCATATGCAAGAAATTACGTGTTACGTTGCGATTTTAAGGGTTTTTAAGTGTTTTTGGCACTTTTGCGAATAAAGTAGTCCAAACTTTCTTTGATTTGCACGAAACTTGGCACACAACAATATTTGGTATATATTATTGTGTTGAAGTGGTTAGAATTGAAATTCATTGTCATATGCTAGAAATTACGTGTTAAGTTGCGATTTAAAGAGTGTTTTCAGCGTTTTTGGTACTTTTGCGCATAAGGTATGTCAAACTTGGTTTAATTTGCACGAATCTTGGCAAACAACATTATTTGGTATATATTATTTTGTTGAAGTGGTTAGAATTGAAAATTCGTTGTCATATGCTAGAAATTACGTGTTATGTTGCGAATTTAAAGGTTTTTAAGCATTTTTGGAACTTTTGCGCATAAAGTAGTTCAAACTTTGTTTGATTTGCACGAAACATGGCACACATCATTATTTTCAATTCATTACTTGGTACATATTATTGTGTTGAAGTGGTTAGAATTGAAAATCATTGTAATATGCTTGAAATTACGTGTTAATTTGCGATTATATGGGTTTTTAAGCGTTTTTTTGGCACTTTTGCGCATAAAGTAGCTCAAACTTGGTTTGATTTACATGAAACTTGGAACACAAAATATTTGGTATGTATTATGTTGAAGTGGTTATAATTTAAAATTCATTGTCATATGCAAGAAATTACGTGTTATGTTGCGAATTTAAGGGTTTTTAAGCATTTTTGGCACTTTTGCGCATAAAGTAGCTCAAACTTGGTTTAATTTGGACGAAATATGGCGCACAACATTATTTGGTATATATTATTGTTGTGAAGTAGTTCGAATTAAAAATCATTGTCATATGCTAGAAATTACGTGTTAAGTTGCGATTTTAAGAGATTTTAAGCGCTTTTTGGCACTTTTGCTTATAAACTAGTTCAAACTTGGTTTGATTTTCACGAAACTAGGAACACAACAATATTTTGTATATATTATTGTGTTGAAGTGGTTATAATTGAAAATCATAGTCATATGATAGAAGTTACGTGTTAAGTTGCGATTTTAAGGGTTTTTTAAGCGTTTTTTAGCGTTTTTGGTACTTTGGCGCATAACGTAGCTCAAACTTTGTTTGATTTGCACGAATCTTTGCAAACAACATAACTTGGTAAATATTATTGTGTTGAAGTGGTTAGAATGGAAAATCATTGTCATATGCTAGAAATTATGTATTAAGTTGCGATTTTAAGGGTTTTTAAGTGTTTTTGGCACTTTTGCGCATAAAGTAGCTCAAACTTGGTTTGATTTGCACGAATCTTGGCAAACAACATTACTGTGTACATAGTATTGTGTTGAAGTGGTTAGAATTGAACATCAATTTCATATACTAGAAATTACGTGTTAAGTTGCGATTTTAAAGGTTTTTAAGCGTTTTTTGGCACTTTTGCGCATAAACTAGCTCAAACCTTGTATGATTTGCACGAAACATGGAACACAAAAATATTTGGTGTATATTATTGTGTTGAAATGGTTAGAATTGAAAATCATAGTCATATGCAAGAAATTACGTGTTAAGTTGCAATTTTAACGGTTTTTAAGCGTTTTTTGCAATTTGACGCATAAAGTAGCTCAATCTTTGTTTGATTTGCACGAAACTTGGAACACAACAATATTTGGTATGTATTATTGTGTTGAAGTGGTTAGAATTGAAAACCATTGTCATATGCTAGAAATTACGTATTAAGTTGCGATTTTAAGGGTTTTTAAGCATTTTTTGTACTTTTGCACATAAAATAGCTCAAACTTGGTTTGATTTGCACGAAACTTGGCGTACAAGATTAATTTGTAAATATTATTGTGTTAAAGTGATTAGAATTAAAAATCATAGTCATATGCTAAAAATTACGTGTTAACTTGCGATATTTAAGGGTTTTTAAGCGTTTTTGGCACTTTTGCGCATAAAGTAGCTCAAACTTGGTTTGATTTGCACGAATCTTGGCAATCTTGGCACACAACATTACTTGGTATATATTATTGTGTTGAAGTGGTTAGAATTTGAAATCATTGTCATATGCAAGAAATTACGTGTTACGTTGCGATTTTAAGGGTTTTTAAGCGTTTTTGGCACTTTTGCGAATAAAGTAGTCCAAACTTTCTTTGATTTGCACGAAACTTGGCACACAACAATATTTGGTATATATTATTGTGTTGAAGTGGTTAGAATTGAAATTCATTGTCATATGCTAGAAACTACGTGTTAAGTTGCGATTTAAAGAGTGTTTTCAGCGTTTTTGGTACTTTTGCGCATAAGGTATGTCAAACTTGGTTTAATTTGCACGAATCTTGGCAAACAACATTATTTGGTATATATTATTTTGTTGAAGTGGTTAGAATTGAAAATTCGTTGTCATATGCTAGAAATTACGTGTTATGTTGCGAATTTAAAGGTTTTTAAGCATTTTTGGAACTTTTGCGCATAAAGTAGTTCAAACTTTGTTTGATTTGCACGAAACATGGCACACATCATTATTTGGTATATTTTATTGTGTTGAAGTGGTTAGAATTGAAAATCATAGTCATATGCTAGAAATTATGTCTTAAGTTGCGATTTTAAGGGTTTTTAAGCGTTTTTTGGCACTTTTGCGCATAAACTAGCTCAAACTTTGTTTGATTTGCACGAAACTAGGAACACAACAGTATTTGGTATATATTATTGTGTTGAAGTGGTTAGAATTTAAAATAAAAGTCATATGTTAGAAATTACGTGTTAATGTTCGATTGTAAGGGTTTTTAAGCGTTTTTAAGCGTTTTTGGTTCTTTGGCACATAAAGTAGTTCAAACTTTGTTTGATTTGCACGAAACTTGGGACACAACATTATTTGGTATATATTATTGTGTTGAATTGGTTAGAAATTAAAATTCATTGTCATATGCAAGAAATTACGTGTTACGTTTCGAATTTAAGGGTTTTTACGCATTTTTGGCACTTTTGCGCATAAAGTAGCTCAAACTTGGTTTGAGTTGCACGAATCTTGGCACACAACATTACTTGGTATATATTATTGTGTTGAAGTGGTTAGAATTTAAAATTATTGTCATATGCAAGAAATTACGTTTTACGTTGCGATTTTAAGGGTTTTTAAGCGTTTTTGGCACTTTTGCGTATAAAGTAGTCCAAACTTTCTTTGATTTGCATGAAACTTGGCACGCAACAATATTAGGTATATATTATTGTGTTGAAGTGGTTAGAATTGAAATTCATTGTCATATGCTAGAAATTACGTGTTAAGTTGCGATTTTAAGAGTGTTTTCAGCGTTTTTTGCACTTTTGCGCATAAGGTATGTCAAACTTGGTTTAATTTGCACGAATCTTGGCAAACAACATTACTTGGTACATATTATTGTGTTGAAGTGGTTAGTATTGAAAATCATTGTAATATGCTTGAAATTACGTGTTAATTTGCGATTATATGGGTTTTTAAGCGTTTTTTGGCACTTTTGCGCATAAAGTAGCTCAAACTTGGTTTGATTTACACGAAACTTGGAACACAAAAATATTTCGTATGTATTGTGTTGAAGTGGTTATAATTTAAAATTCATTGTCATATGCAAGAAATTACATGTTATGTCGCGAATTTAAGGGTTTTTAAGCATTTTTGGTACTTTTGCGCATAAACTAGTTCAAAACTTGGTTTGATTTGCACGAAACTTGGAACACAACAATAATTGGTGTATATTATTATGTTGAAATGGTTAGAATTTAAAATCATAGTCATATGCTAGAAATTACGTGTTATGTTGCGATTGTAAGAGTTTTTAATCGTTTTTGGCACTTTGGCGCATAAAGTATCTCAAACTATGTTTGATTTGCACGAAACTTGGCATAGAACATTACTTGGTATAATTATAGTTTTGAAGTCGTTAGAATTTAAAATCATAGTCATATGCTAGAAATTACGTGGTAAGTTGCAATTTTAAGGGTTTTTTATGCGTTCTTGGCGCATAAAGTAGCTCAAACTTGGTTTGATTTGCATGAAACTTGGCACACAACATTATTTGCTATATATTATTTGTTGAAGTTGTTAGAATTAAAAATTCATTGTCATATGCTAGAAATTACGTGTTAAGTTGCGAATTTAAGGGTTTTTAAGCATTTTGGCCACTTTTGCGCATAAAGTTGATTTGCACAAAACTTGGCACACAACAATATATGGTATATATTATTGTGTTGAAGTGGTTAGAATTGAAAATCAAAGTCATATGCTAGAAATTATGTGTTATGTTGCGATTTTCATGGTTTTTAAGCATTTTTGGCACTTTTGCGCATAAAGTAGCTCAAACTTGGTTTGATTTGCACGAAACATGGCACACAACATTATTTGGTATATATTATTGTGTTGAAGTGGTTAGAATTGAAAATCATTGTCATATGTTAGAAATTACGTGTTAAGTTGCGATTTTAAGAGTGTTTTCAGCGTTTTTGGCACTTTTGCGCATAAACTAGCACAAACTTGGTTTGATTTGTATGAATCTTGGCAAACAACATTACTTGGTAAATATTATTGTGTTAAAGTGGTTAGAATTGAAAATCATTGTCATATGCTAGAAATTACGTGTTAAGTTGCGATTTCATGGGTTTTTAAGCGTTTTTTGGCATTTTTGCGCATAAACTAGCTCAAACTTGGTTTGATTTTCACGAAACTTGGAACACAACAATATTTGGTAAGCATTATTGTGTTGAAGTGGTTAGAATTGAAAATCATAGTCATATGCTAGAAAATACGTGTTGGGTTGTGATTTTTAGGGTTTTTAAGTTCCTTTAAGCGCTTTTGGTACTTTGGCGTATAAAGTAGCTCAAACTTGGTTTGATTTGCACAAAACTTGGCACACAACATTACTTTGTATATATTATAGTGTTGAAGTCGTTAGAATTGAAAATCATTGTCATATGCTAGAAATTACGTGTTAATTTGCGATTTTAAGGGTTTTTTAAGCGTTTTTGGCACTTTTGCACATAAAGTACCTCAAACTCGGTTTGATTTGCACAAAACTTGACACACAACAATATTAGGTATATATTATTATGTTGAAGTGGTTGAAATTGAAAATCATAGTCATATATCAAAGAAATCACGTGTTAACTTGCGATTTTAAGGGTTTTTAAGCGTTTTTGCCACTTTTGCGTATAAAGTAGCTCAAACTTGGTTTGATTTGCACGAAACTTGGCAAACAAGATTACTTGGTACATATTATTGTGTTGAAGTGGATAGAATTTAAAATCATAGTCATATGCTAGAAATTACGTGTTAAGTTGCGATTTTAAGGGTTTTTATGCGTTTTTGGCGCTTTTGCGCATAAAGTAGCTCAAACTTGGTTTGATTAGCACGAATATTGGCACACAACATTACTTGGTATATACTATGGTGTTGAAGTCGTTAGAACTGAAAATCATAGTCATATGCTTGAATTTACGTGTTAGGTTGTGATTTTAAGAGTTTTTAAGTGCCTTTAAGCGTTTTTGGTACTTTGGCGTATAAAGTAGCTCAAACTTCGTTTGATTTGCACGAAACTTGGAACACAACATTATTTGGTATATATTATTGTGTTGAAGTGGTTAGAATTTAAAATCATAGTCACATGCTAGAAATTACGTGTTAAGTTGCAATTTTAAGGGTTTTAATACGTTTTTAGCACTTTTGCACATAAAGTAGCTCAAACTTGGTTTGATTTGCACGAATCTTAGCACACAATATTACTTGGTATATAATATTGTGTTGAAGTGGTTAGAATTGAAAATCATTGTCATATGCTAGAAATTACATATTAAGTTGCAATTTTTAGGGTTTTTAAGCGTTTTTGGTACTTTTGCGCGTAAAGTAGCTCAAACTTGGTTTGATTTGCACGAAACTTGGCACACAACATTATTTGGTATATATTATTGTGTTGAAGTGATTAGAATTGAAAATTCATTGTCATATGCTAGAAATTACGTGTTAAGTTGCGAATTTAAGGGTTTTTAAGCATTTTTGACACATTTGCGCATATAGTAGCTCTAAAACTTGGTTTGATTTGCACAAAACTTAGCACACAACAATATTAGGTATATATTATTGTGTTGAAGTGGTTGAAATTAAAAATTATAGTCATACGCTAGAAATTACGTGTTACGTTGCGATTTTAAGGGTTTTTAAGCGTTTTTTCCACTTTTGCTTATAAAGAAGCTCAAACTTGGTTTGATTTGCACGAAACTATGCACACAACATTACTTGGTGTATAATATAGTGTTGAAGTCGTTAGAACTGAAAATCATAGTCATATGTTAGAAATTACATGTTAAATTGCGATTTTAAGGGTTTTTTAAGCGTTTTTGGCACTTTTGCGCGTAACGTAGCACAAACTTGTTTTGATTTGAACGAATATTGGCAAAAATCATTGCTTGGTACAAATTATTGTGTTGAAGTGGTTAGAATTGAAAATCATTGTCATATTCTAGAAATTACGTGTTAAGTTGCAATTTTGTATGTTTTTAAACGTTTTTTGGCACTTTTGCGCATAAACTAGCTCAAACTTGGTTTGATTTGCACGAAACTTGGAACATAATAATATTAGATTTGAATTATTGTGTTGAAGTGATTAGAATTGAAAATCATAGTTATATGCTAGAAAATACGTGTTAAGTTGTGATTTTAAGGGTTTTTAAGCGTTTTTAAGCGTTTTTGGTACTTTGGCACATAAAGTAGCTCAAACTTGGTTTGATTAGCACGAAACTTGGCACACAACATTATTTGGTATACATTATTGTGTTGAAGTGGTTAGAATTGAAAATCATAGTCATATGCTAGAAATTACGTGTTAAGTTGCGATTTTTAGAGTTTTTTTTTTGCATTTTTGCCACATTTGCGCATAAAGTAGCTCAAACTTTGTTTGATTTGCACGAATCATGGCACACAACATTACTTCATATATTATTTTGTTTTGAAGTAATTAGAATTGAAAATCATTGTCATATGCTAGAAATTACATGTTAAGTTGCGATTTAAAGTAGCTCAAACGTGGTTTGATTTGCACGAAACTTGGCACACAGCATTATTTGGTATATATTATTGTGTTGTAGTGGTTAGAATTGAAAATTCATTGTCATATGCTAGAAATTACGTGTTATTTTGCGAATTTAAGGGTTTTTAAGCAGTTTTGGCACTTTTGCGCATAAAGTAGCTCAAACTTGGTTTGATTTGCACGAAACATGGCACACAACATTATTTGGTATATATTATTGTCTTGAAGTGGTTAGAATTGAAAATCATTGTCATATGATAGAAATACGTGTTAAGGTTCTATTTTAAGGGTTTTAAAGCCTTTTTTGGCATTTTTGCGCATAAACTAGCTCAAACTTGGTTTGATTTACACGAAACATGGAACACTACAATATTTGGTGTATATTATTATGTTGAAATGGTTAGAATTTAAAATCATAGTCATATGCTAGAAATTACGTGTTAAGTTGCGATTTTAAGAGTTTTTAATCGCTTTTGGCACTTTGGCTCATAAAGTAGCTCAAACTTGGTTTGATTTGCATGAAACTTGGCACACAACATTACTTGGTATATATTATATTGTTGAAGTCGTTAGCATTGAAAATCATTGTCATATGTTAGAAATTACGTGTTAATTTGCGATTTTAAGGGTTTTTTAAGCGTTTTTTGGGCACTTTTGCGCATAAACTAGCTCAAACTTGGTTTGATTTGCACGAATCTTGGCAAACAACATTACTTGGTACATATTATTGTGTTGAAGTTGTCAGAATTTAAAATCATAGTCATATGCTAGAAATTACTTGTTAGGTTGTGATATTAAGGGTTTTTAAGCGTCTTTAAGCATTTTTGGTACTTTGGCGCATAAAGTAGCTCAAACTTGGTTTGATTTGCACGAAAATTGGCACACAACATTATTTGGTATATATTATTGTGTTGAAGTGGTTAGAATTTAAAATCATAGTCATATGCTAGAAATTACGTGTTAAGTTGCGATTTTAATGTTTTTTAAGCGTTTTTGGCACTTTTGCGCGTAAAATAGCACAAACTTGTTTTGATTTGCACGAATCATGGAAAACAAAATTACTTGGTACATATTATTGTGTTGAGGTGGTTAAAATTAAAAATCATTGTCATATGCTAGAAATTACGTGTTAAGTTGCGATTTTACGGGTTTTTAAGCGTTTTATGGCACTTTTGCGCACAAACTAGCTCAAACTTGGTTTGATTTGCACGAAACTTGGAACACAACAATATTTGGTATGTATTATTGTGTTGAAGTGGTTAGAATTGAAAATCATAGTCATATTCTAGAAATGACGTCTTAAGTTGTGATTTTAAGGGTTTTAAAGCGTTTTTAAGCGTTTTTTGTACTATGGCGCATAAAGTAGCTCAAATTTGGTTCGATTTGCACGAAACTTGGCACACAACATTATTTGGTATATGTTATTGTGTTAAAGTGGTTAGAATTTAAAATCATAGTCATATGCTACAAATTACGTGTTAAGTTGCGATTTTAAGGGTTTTAATGCGTTTTTGGCACTTTTGCGCATAGAGTAGCTCAAACTTGGTTTGATTTGCACGAATCTTGGCACACAACATTACTTGGTATATATTATTTTCTTGAAGTGGTTATAATTGAAAATCATTGTCATATGCTAGAAAATACATGTTAAGTTCCGATTTTTAGAGTTTTTAAGCGTTTTTGGCACTTTTGGGCATAAAGTAGCTCAAACTTGGTTTAATTTGCACGAAACTTGGCACACAACATTATTTGGTATATATTATTGTGTGAAAGTGGTTAGAAATTAAAATTCATTGTCATATGCAAGAAATTACGTGTTACGTTTCGAATTTAAGGGTTTTTACGCATTTTTGACACTTTTGCGCATAAAGTAGCTCAAACTTTGTTTGATTTGCACAAAACATGGCACACAACAATACTTGGTACATATTATTCTGTTGAAGTGGTTAGAATTGAAAATCTTTGTCATATGCCACAAATCACGTGTTAAGTTGCGATTTTAAGGGTTTTTAAGCGTTTTTGCCACTTTTGCGCATAAAGTAGCTCAAACTTGGTTTGATTTGCACGAATCTTGGCACATAACATTATTTGATATATATTATTGTGTTGAAGTGGTTAGAATTGAAAATCATTGTCATATGCTAGAAATTACATTTTAAGTTGCGATTTTTAGTGTTTTTTAAGCGTTTTTGGCACTTTTGCGCATAAAGTAGCTTATACTTGGTTTGATTTGCACGAAACTTGGCACACAAAATTATTTGGTATATATTATTGTGTTGAAGTGGTTAGAATTGAAAATTCATTGTCATATGCTAGAAATTACGTGTTAAATTGCGAATTTAAGGGTTTTTAAGCATTTATGGCACTTTTGCGCATAAAGTAGCTCAAACTTGGTTTGATTTGCAAAAACTTGGCACACAAAAACATTTGGTATATATTATTGTGTTGAAGTGGTTGAAATTGAAAATCATAGTCATATGCTATAAATTACGTGTTATGTTGCGATTTTTAGGGTTTTTAAGCGTTTTTGCCACTTTTGCGCATAAAGTAGCTCAAACTTGGTTTGATTTGCACATAACATGGCACACAACATTATTTGGTATATATTATTTTTTTGAAGTGGTTAGAATTGAAAATCATTTTCATATACTTGAAATTACGTGTTAAGTTGAGATTTTAAGAGTTTTTAAGTGTTTTTTGGCAGTTTTCGCATAAACTAGCTCAAACTTGGTTTGATTTGCACGAAACTTGGCACACAACATTATTTGGTATATATGATTGTGTTCAAGTGGTTAGAATTGAAAATCATAGTCATATGCTAGAAATTACGTGTTAAGTTGCGATTTTACGGTTTTTTAAGCGTTTTTCGCACTTTTGCACATAAAGTGGCTCAAACTTGGTTTGATTTGCACGAAACTTGGCACACAACATTATTTGGTATATATTATTGTGTTGAAGTTTTTAGAATTTAAATTCATTGTCATATGCTAGAAATTACGTGTTAAGTTGCGATTTTAAGGGTTTTTACGCGTTTTTGACACTTTGGCGCATAAAGTAGCTCAAACTTGGTTTGTTTTGCACCAAATTTGGCACACAACACTATTTGGTATATATTATTGTGTTGAAGTGGTTAGAATTGAAAATCATTGTCATATGCTAGAAATTACGTGTTAAGTTGCGATTTTACGGGTTTTTAAGCGTTTTATGGCACTTTTGCGCACAAACTAGCTCAAACTTTGTTTGATTTGCACGAAACTTGGAACACAACAATATTTGGTATGTATTATTGTGTTGAAGTGGTTAGAATTGAAAATCATAGTTATATTCTAGAAATGACGTCTTAAGTTGTGATTTTAAGGGTTTTAAAGCGTTTTTAAGCGTTTTTTGTACTATGGCGCATAAAGTAGCTCAAATTTGGTTCGATTTGCACGAAACTTGGCACACAACATTATTTGGTATATGTTATTGTGTTAAAGTGGTTAGAATTTAAAATCATAGTCATATGCTACAAATTACGTGTTAAGTTGCGATTTTAAGGGTTTTAATGCGTTTTTGGCACTTTTGCGCATAGAGTAGCTCAAACTTGGTTTAATTTGCACGAAACTTGGCACACAACATTATTTGGTATATATTATTGTGTGAAAGTGGTTAGAAATTAAAATTCGTTGTCATATGCAAGAAATTACGTGTTACGTTTCGAATTTAAGGGTTTTTACGCATTTTTGACACTTTTGCGCATAAAGTAGCTCAAACTTTGTTTGATTTGCACAAAACATGGCACACAACAATACTTGGTACATATTATTCTGTTGAAGTGGTTAGAATTGAAAATCTTTGTCATATGCCACAAATCACGTGTTAAGTTGCGATTTTAAGGGTTTTTAAGCGTTTTTGCCACTTTTGCGCATAAAGTAGCTCAAACTTGGTTTGATTTGCACGAATCTTGGCACATAACATTATTTGATATATATTATTGTGTTGAAGTGGTTAGAATTGAAAATCATTGTCATATGCTAGAAATTACATTTTAAGTTGCGATTTTTAGTGTTTTTTAAGCGTTTTTGGCACTTTTGCGCATAAAGTAGCTTATACTTGGTTTGATTTGCACGAAACTTGGCACACAAAATTATTTGGTATATATTATTGTGTTGAAGTGGTTAGAATTGAAAATTCATTGTCATATGCTAGAAATTACGTGTTAAATTGCGAATTTAAGGGTTTTTAAGCATTTATGGCACTTTTGCGCATAAAGTAGCTCAAACTTGGTTTGATTTGCAAAAAACTTGGCACACAAAAACATTTGGTATATATTATTGTGTTGAAGTGGTTGAAATTGAAAATCATAGTCATATGCTATAAATTACGTGTTATGTTGCGATTTTTAGGGTTTTTAAGCGTTTTTGCCACTTTTGCGCATAAAGTAGCTCAAACTTGGTTTGATTTGCACATAACATGGCACACAACATTATTTGGTATATATTATTTTTTTGAAGTGGTTAGAATTGAAAATCATTTTCATATACTTGAAATTACGTGTTAAGTTGCGATTTTAAGAGTTTTTAAGTGTTTTTTGGCAGTTTTCGCATAAACTAGCTCAAACTTGGTTTGATTTGCACGAAACTTGGCACACAACATTATTTGGTATATATGATTGTGTTCAAGTGGTTAGAATTGAAAATCATAGTCATATGCTAGAAATTACGTGTTAAGTTGCGATTTTACGGTTTTTTAAGCGTTTTTCGCACTTTTGCACATAAAGTGGCTCAAACTTGGTTTGATTTGCACGAAACTTGGCACACAACATTATTTGGTATATATTATTGTGTTGAAGTTGTTAGAATTTAAATTCATTGTCATATGCTAGAAATTACGTGTTAAGTTGCGATTTTAAGGGTTTTTACGCGTTTTTGACACTTTGGCGCATAAAGTAGCTCAAACTTGGTTTGTTTTGCACCAAATTTGGCACACAACACTATTTGGTATATATTATTGTGTTGAAGTGGTTAGAATTGAAAATCATTGTCATATGCTAGATATTACTTGTTAATTTAGTTGCGATTTTATGCGTTTTTAATCTTTTTTGGCACTAACATCTATTTTCACTTAGTGCTTTCAGCAACCTTCTAATTCCGTTGATTGCGGCTACTACATGTTGATATACTTGGACGATATTATTAAATCCGTGAAGGAGGTTCTAGTCGAAAATATAGATGCAGTAAGTATTTTTTATGTTCTTAAATTATATTATAATATATATATTTATTATATATATCAATTATTATTGGTAAAATCTAATGTTTATTAATCTTTGAATTTTATATTATATTATAGGTTTTATACGACATTCCGAGGGAAACGTGCCCTCTGAGAAATGGAGAGATGCGCGAATTAAAAGACAAGATTGCCGCGTATCTTGGTAATTTTTGTCCTTGATAAATTATAATTAGTATAGATTTTTTAGGACTTTAATGTATATTATATATATGTACGTACATAATATTATATTATACATATGATCAAAAGTTTATTATTACAAAGAGATTATTGGTGATTATTCGTGATTATCATTGGATTATTGGATTAATCATTGTTTATTACATTGTACATTGTTATTGGATTAATATTAGTATTAAACGAAAAAAGAAAAAGAAAATACTAACTATTTGCTGCGGTCAACACTTAACCGCAGCAAATAAGTGAGAGTATTTGCTGCGGTCAACCATAAAACCGCAGCAAATAATCTTATTTATTTGCTGTGGTTTTGAGGATTACCGCAGCAAAGACCCTCACTTATTTGTTGGGGTTAAGGGTTGACCACAGCAAATATTGCCCTTTTTTGCTACGGTTTAAAACCGTAGCATATAAAATAGGCCATTTGCTGCTATCACTATTGCTTGGGGCCAAAACCGCAGCAAATAATGGCCAAAAAACCGCAGCAAATAAGATTTTTTCCACTAGTGACAATTGGTTACCTCAAAAAAGATATACTTGGAAGATGTAAAAAAGTTCTTAAGGCTTATAATGGCATTTTTCGAAAACTCCTCCAAAATCAACATTATCAATATAGCATTCCTTTAACAATTCCATTCCCACAACCTTAGTATTCACGGCCCGTTTGGTACATGGTATTAGAGGGCGGTAATGGTAATAAAATTAAGTAATAAAAAATTTGGTTGTTTGGATGCCTTCAATGGTAATTAATGGTAATAAAATAAGGTAATGAAATTACCAAAAAGGGCCATTTTTATTACCATCAAACAACCTGGTATTAGGCTGTAATGGTAATGAAGTATTACTGTGGTAATAAAATAAGGTAATATTGTTTCGACCTGAAGAAAAAAAATAATGAAGAAAAAAAAGGTAATGTATGTAATTATCCAAAAAAATATTATTATTAAAAAAAATCATTTGATAGAATAATTTAGATACAATAATGCTTTTAGATACAAATATACAATAATGAAACTAAGAGTCATTACCATTTTTTATTACTAACAACCAAATGCAGTCAATGGAATATTACCTTCCATTACCATTCTTTAGTCATGCACACCAAACAAAAGAATCTTCATTACCAATTCTCATATTCATTCCTTTATTACTATTGCCATTACAACATTTCATTCCCATTACTTCATTAACATCAACCAAACGGGCCGTCAAAGTACACAAAAGCAAGTATCTCCTAGATAAAGCATCAGCTCCTGTGTTTAGCTTACCTGCTTTGTGTTTAATGGTGAAATAAAAGGTTTGTAGGAACTCGACCCACTTAGCATGTCTAGATTGAAGTTTTGTGTTGGTTTTGAATGAACTTTAAGGCCTCATTGTCAGAATGTAACACAAATTCTTTGGCAATCAAGTAGTGTCTCCAATGCTCTAAACATCTAATGATAGCATAAAACTCCTTATCATAAGTTGAGTATTTCCTCTTAGCATCATTGAGCTTCTCACTAAAGTAAGAAAGGGGTTTGTTGTTTTAAATAAGGACGCCTCCAATACCTACCCCAGATGCATCACACCCTAATTCAAAAATATCATCAAAATTAGGCAAAGCTAAAACAGATGCGGTGGTAAGTTTGCCTGGGTTTATTTCATGTAGACAACACACGGACGACCATTTGAAGATTTTTAGGGTTTATTTCGAATATATATATATATATATATATATATATATATATATATATATATATATATATATATATATATATATATATATATATATATATATATATATATATATATATATATATATATATATATATATATATATATATATATATATATATATATATATATATATATATATATATATATATATATATATATATATATATATTGTTGGCCTCTTAAGGTTTTGATGATGACTTCACTTTTAAATAAACAAACATATTTTTAGAGATTGTTTTGTAGGTATATATCCGATTTAGTTTGAATCGTTGATGAAGCCTATGACTTGGTTCGTGGAAGATGTACATGTCTTAATATGTCCAAGATGTTAGATAAGTGTTATAATGTTCAAAGTAGACGTACAGTCTACTGTTCCTAAAATGAACATTCTGACTGAAGTTGAAGCTGGAGACAGTACGTTGTTCCTACGTAGCAGGTCTGAAGAATAGCATCGACTAAAAAATTGCGAATTAATTATTTTCTGTTTTTAAGTTGATGTAATGGGTTAGAATTAATTTAATTGCTTAAATTAATTAGTAAGTTAATTGGCTAATCTATTTTTAGGTTTTCTAAAAATAGCTCAAGACTTTTTCTTAATTAGATTTAGATCTCCTATTTTCTAGGATCTTATGTTTTTAACTCCTATGCTATTTTTAGCATTAAGGAAACTGATTTTTCTTTGAGCAAATAACAGCCGGACACTTTCATAATTCCACCACCTTTTGTTTTGAGAACGTGGGGGTAGTGGAGGTATGTTTGAGATAGTGGACGTTATGCTTATGGTAACTGCTGGTTGTTCCCACTATAAATAGAAGGGACTTTGCTCGAATCAAAAATCAATCTTTTTAGGATTCAAGAGTGTCCATTAAAGGGAGATCATCTTAAGAAAAATATTTTCAGTTTTCCAATGCCAATTAATTTATTATATTTTTCTTAAGTAATTATTTTAATTTTTAATCTCTTGAGAAATGGCCTTGTAAGGGTTAATGAGTGTTTTGTTGTAATTAGACTTATGGGAAGTCTAAGGGAATAGAGAATAGAAGCGTGAGAAGAGAAAGAGAAGGAGAGAAAGAGAAGAGAAGAGAAGTAGGCCTAAGTAGAGAAGCTTCGAGTGAAGCATTTAGAGAATTGAGAAGCTTCAAGTGAAGCAAACATTGTTTTGTGTAATTGTATTTAATTGCCTTAACATAGTGAGAATTTTGAAATCCCGGGGAGTCGTGGTTTTTCCTTCTTATTAGGCCAAGAAGGTTTCCACGTAAAATCTTTGTCTCCTTTAATTAATTTTCTTTTCGTTTTTTTTTTAAGTTTAAGTTTTAGTTCTTTATTTAATATAATTCCGCAAAAAGTTGAACTGAAATTCTAAACCTACTACACAACAATTCACCCCCCCTCTTGTTGCATTCGATCATCCATTAGCATTCCTACAATTGGTATTAGAGCCCTGTTCCTCATTTAATCAGGAAACCCTGAGAGCAGTATCCTGTTCCCACAGAGATGTTGAAGATGAACGAGCGTATGGAAGAGGGGTACTCCACACAAAGGCCACCCATGTTCGATGGGAAATTCTATACGTACTGGAAAAATAGAATGGAAATCTTCATAAAGGCCGAAAACTATCAAGTTTGGAGAGTCATTGAAATTGGAGACTTAGGTGACGACCATCAACTCCAACAATGAAGCTGTTCCAAAACCAATCACTGAATATGAAAAAGAAGATTTTCAAAAGATGGAGATGAACGCTCTTGCTATCAAGTTACTTCACTGTGGGCTTGGTCCAAATGAGCACAATCGTATTATGGGTTGCAAAACCGCGAAGCAGATTTGGGACCTGCTCGAAGTTACCCATGAAGGTACTAGTGAAGTAAAGAGATCCAAGATTGACTTGCTAATGTCCAAATATGAAAGATTCGTAATGGAACCTAAGGAAAACATTCAAGAAATGTTCACTAGGTTCACAAATATTACGAATGAGTTAGTCTCTCTTGGTAGAATTATTCCCGTTGATGAACAAGTTAGGAAAGTACTTAGGAGTCTTCCTCAAGACGAACGCTGGAGAGCAAAGGTAACAGCCATCCAGGAGTCCAAAGATTTCACCAAGTTTAATTTGGAAGAGCTGGCTGGTTCTCTCATGACCCATGAATTGCATTTGGGAACAGCTGACAGTTCCCGAAACAAAGGACTGGCTCTGGCAGCAGATGATAGCGATGAATCAGAAACGGGTGAAGAGGAAGCAGTGTTGTTGGCTCGCAAATTCAAAAAATTCTTCAGGAACAGAAGATATGGAAATCAAAGAAATAATAAAGAGAAGGGAACAACGAACTTGAAGACAAACTTTGAATGCCAAGCACTGAACACTTCATCAAGGATTGCCCTCAATGGAAAAATGAGAAGGGCAAGGGAAAAGCAAGAGAAGTTGGAAGACAATACAAGAAGGGAAACTTCAAAACTGATTTTAGAAAAGCAATGATAGCAGCTTGGGGAGATACGGAGAGCGAGGCCGAGACAGAAGCTCCAGTGGAAGAGGAAACAGCTAACCTATGCCTTATGGCATCTCATGAAGAATCCAAAGGAAAAGAGGTAATGTCTTCTGGTCCATCTCCTAAACATCTGTCCAATATAAGTAAGAATAAATTAATCAAACTGCTTTTAGAGACACAAGAAAAGCTAGATGAAAAAACAACTAAGTGTCTCCAAATTGAGAAAAATCTTAACTTAAGTGAAGATCATACCTCATATCTAAATTCCTTTAGAATCGATGTACAAAGTAGATTTTTTGATTTATTAGACAAAAATATCATTTTGAAAGAACAGTTGGAGAAATTAAAACAGGAATTTATCACTCTTAATATTGAAATGAATCAAAGCAAATTGTTAGGATTAAAATCGGTTGAATATGATAAAACCACTCATGAGTCTAGCACGGAAGCTCAAGAAATAAAATTAAAATTAGAATTAAGTGAAAAGGAAAATAAATTCCTAAAAGATCAAATTAATTTAAGAGGAAAAGGGAAAATCAATGAAATTCCCAAATGGATTCTTAATGCTAAAACCAAGAGTAAAGAAGGTATAGGATATGTTAAAAATGACAAAAAGAAAAAGGTATACGTAGATCTCCCTAGTAGTAAAGTCTGTTCCTTCTGTGGTAAAAGTGGACACCTAAAACATCAATGTACAAAGAAGGAACAGCATAACAAAGCAAATAAAAATTATGTTGAACGAATATGGCTTAAGAAAGATAATTCAAGTTTTGTCGACAAGGAACCCAAGGCTGAATGGGTTCCTGCATCTAACCACTAATTTGCTTTGCAGGTTCAAGTGAGGGGGAACAGCTCATGGTATCTCGACAGTGGGTGTTCCAAGCATATGACAGGTGACAAATCTAAGTTTCTCTCACTTGAAGCCTATGATGGGGGAACAGTAACCTTCGGTGACAACATGAAGGGTGAAATAATTGCCAAAGGAAAGGTTGGAAGGTCTAGTTCCCATGCCATTGATAATGTATTTTTGGTCGAGAATTTAAAACACAATTTGTTAAGTATTTCTCAATTTTGCGACAAAGGTAACTCTGTTAAGTTTACTTATGAAAAATGCACAATTTCTAGGAACAGTACAGGAGACCCTGTGCTGGAGGGAATCAGAAAAGGGAACACCTATGTGGTGGACCTGGACACTGTTCCCAGAAACAGTCTAACGTGTTTAAGTGTTATTGAAGAAGACCCACTTCTTTGGCACAAGCGTCTAGGTCATGCTAGTTATTCATTGATTAACACATTAAGATCAAAAGACCTAGTAAGAGGATTACCTGCAATAAAGTTTCTTAAAAATGAAATATGTGATCCTTGTGCTAAAGGAAAACAAGTGCGGTCATCCTTTAAATCAAAGAACGTTGTGACTACCACTAGACCATTAGAATTAATTCATATGGATTTATGTGGACCAATGAGAACACAAAGCCGTAGTGGCAAAAAGTATGTGTTTGTTGTTGTTGATGATTATAGTAGATTCTCTTGGACCTTATTTTTGGCTAGCAAAGATGAAGCTTTTGATGAGTTTGTTTCCTTTGCTAATAAAACACAAAAATATACCAATAATCAAATTGTCCACATTAGGTCTGATCATGGAAAAGAATTTGAAAATTCAAACTTCATGAATTATTGCAATAAACATGGCATAAATCACAATTTTTCCGCACCTAGAACTCCACAACAAAATGGTGTAGTAGAAAGGAAAAATAGGACTTTAGAAGAAATGGCAAGGACCATGTTGATTGCTAGTGGTCTACCTAGGAATTTTTGGGCAGAAGCCGTTAATACTGCATGCTATATATTGAATCGTGTACTAATCAGACCCATCACTTCAAAGACACCCTATGAATTACTCAAAGGTGTTAAACCAAATATCTCCTATTTTCGTGTGTTTGGATGCAAATGTTTTGTACATGTAAATGGAAAACGAAACATAGGTAAATTTGATGAAAGAAGTGATGAGGCAGTATTTCTCGGTTATTCATCACAAAGCAAAGCTTACAGAGTTTATAATAAGAGAACAATGAGTGTTGAGGAGTCTGTTCACATAATATTTGATGAAACTAACTTTTCAACAAGTGAACAGGAAACAAGTAATATTAAAATAGGTCTTGCAAATTTGGAAGATGATGATGAAGGAATTAAAATGCAAGATCATGGAATAGCAGATGAACAGTCGATACAAGAAGAGGCAGAAGAAATTGACCAAATCCAGGAACTGCCAGCACAACAGGCCCAGCAGACTGTTCCCAATCCAGCTGTTCCCACAGATGAGCAAAATGATCCAGTAGCAGAACAGAATGTCAATCAAGTAGCTAAACAAGAACATACTACTGTTCCTTCACGAGAATTTGTGCCTAAACCTTGGAAGTATCAAAGATATCATCCTCTTGATTCGATCATAAGTGATATAAATAAGGGAACACAAACAAGATCCAATTGAGAAACTTTTGTGCACACTTTGCGTTCCTATCATCACTTGAACCTAAGAATCACGAAGAAGCTTTAAAGGATTCCGATTGGATAGTTGCCATGCAAGATGAATTGAATGAGTTTCAGAGAAATAAAGTGTGGCACTTGGAACCCAAACCGAAAGACAAGAAAGTTATTGGTTTGAAATGGGTATTTCGGAACAAGCTTGATGAGCATGGAATAATTGTTAGAAATAAAGCTAGACTTGTGGTTAAAGAGTATAATCAACAAGAAGGTATTGATTACACTGAGACTTTTGCTCCAGTAGCAAGGTTAGAGGCTATCCGAATCTTAATTTCTTTTGCTGCATTTATGAATTTTAAACTATATTAAATGGATGTGAAATGTGCTTTTTTGAATGGTTATCTTGATGAAGAAGTTTTTGTGGAACAACCCCCAGGTTTTGAGAATACCTCTTGTCCTAATCATGTCTACAAGCTTGACAAAGCCCTATATGGCTTAAAGCAAGCTCCTAGGCAATGGTACGAAAGAATTTCAAAGTTTTTGATTCAAAATAACTTTGTAAGAGGAAAAATCGACAAAACCTTGTTCTTTAAGAATAAAGGTTCTCATATTTTGGTTGTTCAAATCTATGTTGATGATATTGTCTTTGGTGCTACTAACGATTCATTATGTAAAGAATTTGCTAACCTAATCGGTACAGAATTTGAAATGAGCATGATGGGAGAATTAAATTTCTTTCTTGGTTTGCAAATTGAACAAACTGAAGATGGTATTTTTATTCATCAACAAAAATACATTAAAGAACTTCTTAAGAAATATGGACTAAATAATGCTAAAACCAATCATACACCTATGGCTACCAATGTTAGACTAGATGAAGACCTAAATGGAACTAATGTTGATCAAACTATGTATAGAGGCATGATAGGTTCTTTATTGTATCTAACTGCAAGTAGACCTGATATTTCCTTTAGTGTTGGTTTATGTGCTAGATTTCAATCAAATCCTAAAGAATCACATCTCACTGCAGTAAAACGTATTTTGAGATATTTGAAGGGAACAGACAACTTGTCCCTATTTTATCCTAAAAGTGATGTTTATGATTTAAAAGGTTTTAGTGATGCAGATTATGCTGGTGATCTTGTTAATAGAAAGAGTACATCAGGAATGGTACAATATCTTGGCTCATGTTTAGTTTCATGGAGTTCCAAGAAACAAAATACGGTTGCATTATCCACTGCAGAAGCTGAATACGTAGCAGCAGCAGCTTGCTGTTCCCAAGTGCTTTGGATAAAACAGCAACTTAGAGATTTTGGTATTAAAGTTGAATACATTCCTATCTATTGTGATAATACCAGTGCCATATGTATATCTAAAGATCCAGTACATCATTCACGTGCTAAACATATACATATTAGACATCATTTTCTTAAGGATAATGTAGAACACAAAAATATTGTATTGAAGCATGTTAACACAAATGAACAAGTTGCAGATATTCTGACCAAACCACTTCCTAGGGAACAATATGAAAAGATGAGATTTGAACTTGGTATGATCAAGCTCCACTAAAGTTAGTTGCATATATTTCCCATTGAAGCATCATGAAAATGAAAAGGTTAGGAATCAATTTCAAAATCTTGATTGAAAATCAATTATTGCATGGATCAGGTAAACACATAATAAAGTTTGTACTATGAATGTTTTTACGTTTGCATGTTGTTAATTCGAACAGACCAAAGCAATATGTTCATTATTTTCTCCATAACATTCATAATATCATAATTCATTCTTTTATTTTATTTTTATATTTTACTTCAAATTTAATATTTCATAATTTCGTCATATTTCACATTTTATTTCATATTTAATATTTCTTTTCAAGGCCAACTTATTTTTTAAAAATAATGGGAAACGGTTTTTTTTTTTTTTCACACAATCCTTCCATATCTAATGCATTAATGAAAAGGCTTTGATGAGATGGGACATTTGGTAACCGTCAACTCTCTTTAAAAAGCACTCACCACATCACAATCACTCAAACCGTCATCCTTCTCCTTCCTCACAAACAGTCACAAGAAACCGTCCTCCTTCTCCCTCAATCCTTCAAAACGCAAAAATGAAAACTCCAAAATCAAGATTAGGAAAGAAAGCATCCACATCCCACCAAACCATCCAGCCTACACCCTTAAACATTGTTCATCCATATCCATTGCTAAAAGATGCACCAGTACCCTCACCACCACAAGAAACCTCTGACAACATTCGACCAAAACGCAAATCATTCACACCAAAAAGTGAATCATCATCCCAAACTGCCAAACGTTTGAAGCAAGTCGACCCTAATAGTGCCGAGGAAATTGCTAAAGAGATGTCTGTTGGATTTGGGGTCGACAAATTCTGGTATGACTCTACTTACTTTCCACAACTTCATAACATTTTGAAATTTCAAGAATGGGAGGTTTTAATGACTGAATATAGTTGTAATTCCATCTTCCCAAACATCATGAGAGAGTTTATTTCAAACTTTTCAAATGACTATGGTATGTGTTCCAGTGTGGTTAGGAACATTAAAATAGAGTTTAACAGCGCTTTGTTGGCAGAATGGTTTAAAATTTCGAATGTAGGGTTTGATACATACAGTGTTGGTGCTAAGATAGTTTTCTCTGGAATAAATGAAAAAACAATCTTTAAGTTTTTAGGGGTTGAACAGAAACGGGGTAAAATCAGTCATAATGTGTTGTCTCCATTGCATAAATTACTTTATAATGTAGCACGAAGATTCATCTTGCCCCGAAACTCCAAGAGGAGTGAGGTGAGTCTGCGTGATGCAACTCTGATTTACTGCATGGACAATCAAATCAAAATCAATTTTCCATCTTTAATGATATCACATTTATCCGACTGTATAGAGAAAAAGAATGTTGTGGGGTATGGGGGGCTGTTAACTTGGATTTTTCGAAAATTTGAGGTTCCATTGGATGGGCTTGAGTTCCCAATGGGACCAAATATGAAGATTGGTGCACGTTGTTTGAAAAATTTGCATTTGAAGGTAAATGATGAAGGAGTGTTAATAAATGTAGTTTTTGTTGGTTCTGATGATGAGGAAGTAGAAGAAGAAGAAGTAGAAGAAGAGATTGAAAAGGAAGTAAAAATAAAAATAGAAAAAGAAAAAGAAAAGGAAGAAGAAGAAAAAGAAGAAGAAAGACAAGGGCCTGTTCCCAATGAAGTAGAAAATAAGGGGGAACAGGAAGAGGAGACAAAAATTGAGGGGGAACAAGGAGAAGCTTTAGGAGATTCTAGTGATGAGGAGATCGTAATTGCAAAGCTGAGGAAGGGTAAAGCCACTCAGAGGAAGAGTAGGAGGCTTGTTTCAAAAGGTAAGGCAGTAAAGGTTGATGATGTTACTTCAGAAATCAGTCCTGAGCCTACATCATATGAACCTCCCTCTCCTAAGCCAACCACTTCACCACCAACTCAACCCTTATCACCACCTCCATCACCCATCCACTTCACACCACCACCATTTCCATCCTCTCCTGGTGTTGGTTGTGCTGACCCTACTCCTTCAGCATCCTCGGATTCCATTCTTTCCAAGCTCCTTGATCTACAGTTTCAACTCATTGCATTTCAGGATGAAACTCGTGTCTTGCTTGCTTCAATTGTGGATCAGCTGAACCAAATGGAACAACGTCTTGGTGCCAAGCTGGACACAGTGGAGGTGCAGACTGAGTATATTGATGAAGAAGAGACTGACCCCTGAATCCTCTCCCTTTAGTTTTAACAAATGTGTTGGCTGTATTACTTCACAAACAATTTCTCTTTCTAATTTGTACCATCTGGGGATCTTGTTGATTTATATTGATTCTTATGAATGATATGTGTGCTGCTGTGTTGATTATGAATTTGGTGATAATCTGTGTTGCTAAGTTGTTGTGTTAATAAGTTATGTTAGGTTTATTTTAGATTAATTGTTTTATTATGTTAGTTTTATTATGTTAGTTTAATTAATCTTAGTTTATTCCATTTAAGTTTTAAGTTTATTTATTTTGAAAATTTTTGAAAAATTATTTGATATCTTCGAGTAAACTTTTTGATTATGAATGCTTGGTAAATTATATTCTAACAAGTTAATTTGCTAAGTTAATTAGAGTTACTTTAATCTCTAGTATGCTCTATGAGTTTTGTTTTACTCTATTCTCATTTAAGTTTGTTTATAAAGTTTGCCATCATCAAAAAGGGGGAATTTGTTGGCCTCTTAAGGTTTTGATGATGACTTCACTTTTAAATAAACAAACATATTTTTAGAGATTGTTTTGTAGGTATATATCCGATTTAGTTTGAATCGTTGATGAAGCCTATGACTTGGTTCGTGGAAGATGTACATGTCTTAATATGTCCAAGATGTTAGATAAGTGTTATAATGTTCAAAGTAGACGTACAGTCTACTGTTCCTAAAATGAACATTCTGACTGAAGTTGAAGCTGGAGACAGTACGTTATTCCTACGTAGCAGGTCTGAAGAATAGCATCGACTGAAAAATTGCGAATTAATTATTTTCTGTTTTTAAGTTGATGTAATGGGTTAGAATTAATTTAATTGCTTAAATTAATTAGTAAGTTAATTGGCTAATCTATTTTTAGGTTTTCTAAAAATAGCCCAAGACTTTTTCTTAATTAGATTTAGATCTCCTATTTTCTAGGATCTTATGTTTTTAACTCCAATGCTATTTTTAGCATTAAGGAAACTGATTTTTCTTTGAGCAAATAACAGCCGGACACTTTCATAATTCCACCACCTTTTGTTTTGAGAACGTGGGGGTAGTGGAGGTATGTTTGAGATAGTGGACGTTATGCTTATGGTAACTGCTGGTTGTTCCCACTATAAATAGAAGGGACTTTGCTCGAATCAAAAATCAATCCTTTTAGGATTCAAGAGTGTCCATTAAAGGGAGATCATCTTAAGAAAAATATTTTCAGTTTTCCAATGCCAATTAATTTATTATATTTTTCTTAAGTAATTATTTTAATTTTTAATCTCTTGAGAAATGGCCTTGTAAGGGTTAATGAGTGTTTTGTTGTAATTAGACTTATGGGAAGTCTAAGGGAATAGAGAATAGAAGCGTGAGAAGAGAAAGAGAAGGAGAGAAAGAGAAGAGAAGAGAAGTAGGCCTAAGTAGAGAAGCTTCGAGTGAAGCATTTAGAGAATTGAGAAGCTTCAAGTGAAGCAAACATTGTTTTGTGTAATTGTATTTAATTGCCTTAACATAGTGAGAATTTTGAAATCCCGGGGGGTCGTGGTTTTTCCTTCTTATTAGGCCAAGAAGGTTTCCACGTAAAATCTTTGTCTCCTTTAATTATTTTTCTTTTCGTTTTTTTTTTATGTTTAAGTTTTAGTTCTTTATTTAATATAATTCCGCAAAAAGTTGAGCTGAAATTCTAAACCTACTACACAACAATTCACCCCCCCCCTCTTGTTGCATTCGATCATCCATTAGCATTCCTACATATATATATATATATATATATATATATATATGTATATATATATATATATATATATATATATATATATATGTATATATATATATATATATATATATATATATATATATATATATATATATATATATATATATATATATATATATATATATATATATATATATATATATATATATATATATATATATATATATATATATATATATATATATATATATATATATATATATATATATATATATATATATATATATATATATATATATATATATATCTAGAGTTTGTTGTCTACATGAATTAAACCCAGGCAAATTATATTCCGTGTGTTTTGATCATTAAAAATTTTACGTTTTGATTTTGTGCTTTTAGAGTGATAAAAGTGTTATTAAGTGAGATTGAAGTATGTTATACAAATTTTAAGTCTAGGGGCATTTTCGTCATTTCATTAAAATAGGGGTGGCGAAGTTTAGTAACTTCGCCACCCCTATTTTAATGAAATGACGAAAATGCCCTAGACTTAAAATTTGTATAACATACTTCAGTCTCACTTAATAACACTTTTATCACTCTAAAAGCACAAAATCAAAACGTAAAATTTTTAATCGAATTTCTTATGTAAATCGAGGTAATTTTTAATCGAATTTCTTATTATTAATTATAATTATAATTATTAATTAACAAACATAATTTATGAACATAAACATTAATTATTATTAATAAAACATTATTAAATTATTTATTATTACAAATATAATTTAAAACATAAATATTAATTATTTCTAATTAATAATATAAATCATAAATATTAAAATTTTTGAAAAAAAAGAATACAATTGAAAATGCAAGTCGCACAAAACGTGCGACTGAACCACTCAGTGGCACAAATCGTGCGACTTGCATTTTCAATTGTTTTTTTTAAATTTAATATTTGTGATTTATGTTATTAATAGTAATAATTAATATTTATGTTATTAAATTATATTGTTAATAATAATTAATTTAATATTATTTTTATTAATAATAATTAATGTCTATGTTCATAAATTATGTTTGTTAATTAATTATTATTATTATTATTATTTTTTCTTAAAATTAGTTATAATGATAATAATGATAAAATTATATTAATAATTATTAAATAATATAATATGTTAATTAAATGTTTGTTAATTTAACCTATTAATTTAATATATATTATTTTTAAATGTTTATTAGTTATTGTTAAATTTAACTAAATTGGAAAGGTTGGCTTTATGTTTTATCTATTTGTTTTTTTGGCAAGAAAGAAGAACAAGAAATAGTTGATTTTTTGTTTTTTCACTACTTGGTTTGTGATTTGGGTTTTTCTTGTTAATTGACTCAAGGTACCGTTGTTAATTGCTGTAGACTACTATCTTGCTATGAGTTTTTTCTGCCTTGTTCTTCTTATTGTCGATCTAGATACTGATAACATTTTTAACTGATTTGACTTGATTTTTTATTCATTAGTTCATTTTCTTCCTGTCTCTGTTTTTTATTTTTTATTTATTTATTTTTTTTTACTTTAATTTAATATAATTTTTAATTGCTTTTGAATACAGTTGTTCAAATGCTGTAGTAAATCAACAATTTGGTTTTCATTTTATTTTTTCTAGGGAATATTTCGTGAAATAGTTCTTTTTAAGACTTTTTTTTGGCTAATTTATTATAGTTTTGTAGAAAATTATACTATTGAGTTTCTATACATAATTTTTCTGGAGTTAATTTATCTTAATTGGTAAGTTTGAAATTTGTCATCAAGTTTAGGAATACCCCCGACCACCACGTCTTCCTTTATGACAGGTATGAATTATGATTTTGAGTTCTCAATTTTTAGGATTTTTATTTTATTTTGATTTTTGAGTTGTTAGTTTTGATTTTGAATTTGATCTTCTTATCTATGATTGATGATTGTTCTTGTGTTGATTTTGATTTCTTCCTTATATTGAAAAAAAATAAAAAATAAAATCAATACCATTTGCCTTAATGGTTATATGGGGAATATAAAAGAATCTTATTAGCATTAATGGTTATATGTAGCCCTTAGGGCTACATATAACATTTGCCTTAATTTATTAAAGATAGTAATAGAGTGATTTATGATTTTTGGGTTTTAATTAAATTAAAGGAAAATTTATCCAGAATAATCTAACCTATTCACGATTTTTCTAAAATAATCCCAACTATCGATGGGTTTTCAATTCAATCTGCTTCATTTTTAGTTTTTTTTCATTATTTTGTTTTTTCTTACTAATTTTGTTGTTTTATTATGTTTTTATTGCAGTAATATCAGGTTATTACAAGCTGGGGTTTTGTTTGCAAAAAGTGACATGACTTTCCAAAAACTTTATGGTATCGAAAAGCTTCAAATTCGCCATATTTTGCTTAAATGGTATAATTCCGTTTCTTTTTTGATGTACAATTAGTACTGGTTTTTGACAACTGTAATTCAATTCTTTCTGGGATTTTCTATTCAAAATAAAAATTTTATTTTGTTTAACTGCTGAATCTATTCACCTCATTCTGTGTGGTTACGCATGAATTTAGTGAATTTCTACTGCGGGGCATTTGTAACAGCGTGTTGCGAGTATTTGTTTTCCCCTTTTATTAAGCATTGGTCAGCCATCAGCATGTACTGCCTTGATTTGAATGAACTTATAATTGAAACATGGATGAACAATGTCTGTTATTTAACTGACATGGTTTATTGAGTTTGCAGATACAGACAGATTCAGAGGAGCTACATATAATTAAGACCAGGGAATCACTCTTAGATATTCTAACTGAGCATGTCAAGACCAACCATGAGTACGAGTAAGTTGCCTAGCTCATCACTCTTCTTTAGCCCATCACTCTTCTTTAGTTCAATGATTGGCCAATTTCTTACAACCCCCAAACTCCAAAGGTATTATGCCTAAATACTCATTTTGTCCCTTTTGTAATTGCTACACAACATTCAAAAAACTTTCACTTGATTTGCTTTATGTTGCGAATTCAAGGGGACAGAGAAGTATTGAATATTAATGCCCAAGGGTTCCTTTAATAGTCCCTATTATTGATATTCTGTCATCCAAGTGTTTATGTAAGCCAATATATGCAAGTTCTCTTATTTAAACCATCATTTAGGATTATCTGGAAAGATGCAAATAGGCAATCTTCTTGTGCTAAATGCCTAAATTGATATAGTAGACCATTAGAACAATAATTTGATTGCCTATTTAACTGTGAATTGTGATGATCATTGAAGTCTTGTAGGAGTACTTAATGGTGTAGTTTGTATCATTATTCTAAGTTAAAATTACAAATGCATAATTTTTCCTGTGTGGGAAATTTATTTTTTTCTCGATCATAGGGTAAGTTGAGGGAAAGAGAAGGCTAGGTGAGAATCGAAGTTAAATCCTTTCTTGGGAAAAGTGGTACTTGCTTTGACCGAGACAAGACTCGATTCTCCAACTATAGGATGTTATGCTATGTCATTGGTTTGTTATTTTTGCTGAGTACCTGAAGTTATAGCTATGCCTATAGTGGGTGGACATGCCCCATATCTCGAGTAGCTCAAGAATAGGACAAGTGACTGAGTCTTAGCATCGGTGCTGAAACAACAAATTATGACTGTATTTTTCGCTTGTTAAATGGAAAGTTACTTGATGGCGCTCTTTCATCATTTTATTTTCTATGTTCCTCTATGTGGATTATAAAAATGATTGGAAAAATTGAGATTTATAAATTTATCTATTAGGTTGTCTTCTGAATATGAATTTCATTATTCAATAAATTAGAATCTAATCTATTGAAGGTATTTTTCAAATTTCGCTTAAATTATTTTTTTGTCCCTTGAATTTGGTATATAACGTTTTAAAAGCATTCCTATTTACGTTTTATATCAAATTTAAAGGGACTAAAGAGTAATTTGCAACATGTTATTACAAGTTATTATGACAAAGTGGCTAGCATGTTATAGGTTGAACAAATTGTTGAAATAAAGTTTCTATTTGTCTATTTTAAGCCCTTTTAGTCATTACAGTTTTATCCGAAATCATATGCCATGATCATTTTTTACAGGCATGTATCTCACAACTTTGGTCAAAATATGTACTTGTTGAGTTTTAGGTTTTTTTTCACTTATTCAAAAAAAAAAATATTAGAACAAAATAAAAAGGAAAAAAGAATAATAAGCAAAAAATAATGAGTCATTAAATTTTATTTTCTGTTAGTAGATAATGGGATTTATTTCATAAATTGCTCGCTCATTTTTAAATTGTAGGATGATATTATTTTATATTGTATGAAAAACTTCTTTTTACTTATGAACTATGTCGAATTTTAGGTAGGCAAATGAGGATAGAGCATAAATTGTTCAAGTGCTTCCATCAGATGCAGACAAGTTTGGAATTATGATATTGTCTGTTGAAACTTTATTAAATATTGTCTGTTGAATCTTTATTGAATACTTAATGGTGTTTGGAATTATGATATTCTTTATGACCTCAAAAAGTAGGAGTGCCACCATAATTATTCATGTACATAATTTTATTAGAGTTGATTTTCCACTAAAAATAAGCAGACCAATAAAATGTTGCTGAATGTAAGCTTCAAATGTTTCTGTTGACATTTTCAATATAATACTCCAATGCTTCATGGGTTTTGTTGCTATTGTTTGGAACCTAGAACAAAAAATTGTTGGCTTTGTAGTAGTAGTGCTTTTTGCATGTAAAGGGATGCTCAATAGTCCCTTTTTATTTTGGAACCTATATCCAATATAAACATTTTCCATACGCTTCGCTTTTCAAGAATTTGTAACATTTTTTTATGAAATTCGATATTATATTATAAAATAAGCAAAATCAAAAAAGATAAATAAAAATAACAAAACTCTCACTCAATCAAATCCTGCCACATTTATTAACCTTACAAATAACCGTTATTTACTAAGACTTTCTCCTGTTAATTGGCTATAATTACTTCAATTGAGGTGAGTTCTTTAATCGTGTCAACATTCAAAAACTAACTGTGAAGTTAATGGCATCCAGAAATCAAAACGCTGAAACTAAAAACAAAAAACAAAATTTAAAAATCAATAAAGACAACAACCAAAAATAGATGAGGACAAGATTCATACATCAAAGAATAAGTATCAATTGGGTGAGTATCCCCAATACTCCTTCTCTCATCAACAATCTCAGTAGCTTTAGCACTTTCAGCATTGTACCCAGGTGAGCGAACATACATAAAACTAATAGCTTGCATTATATCCAAGCTTTCTTTCTTCTTCTGAGAAAGTAGCGACTTTTGGCGAAGAAAATCTTGCTCTTATGCATACTGAAAACAACACAAATGGGAAATTAAATCGAAGAAACCGTTAAAAACCCTAAAAATCAAAACCAAATGTAAAAGAAGAACAATCAAATCCCTCTTAATTCATTTCAAAAATGACTTTAAAAACCTTAAATCTGACCTTAATCTCCAAATTGAAAAGAACCCTAAATCTCTGAAGAAGTAGTTTCAATCAACACGAAGAAGCAAGAATAAGTACAATAGAAAGACCCAATTCGAAGACCCAATTCGTTACAAAAATGACTTTAAAAACCCTAAATCTGACCTTAAACTCCAAATTGAAAAGAACCTTAAATCTCTGAAGAAGTAGTTTCAACCAACATGAGGAAGCGAGAATAAGTGCAAGAAAAAGACCCAATTCGAAGACTCAATTTGTTATAAAAATGACTTTAAAAACCCTAAATTTGACCTTAATCTCCGAATTGAAAGAACCTAAATCTCTGAAAAAGTAGTTTCAACCAACATGAGGAAGCAAAAATCTGCACAATAATCAAAGAAAGGGACTTCACCATAAAAATATATATCAGTGTCTTTTTATTAATTCTCCAAAATTAAGAAAAAAATAGCATAATTCGAATTTAACCATTTACAACATTACCTATATCAGAAACAGAACCATATGACCATCAACAGATTATAAACAACCTTACAATCAAAAGAAAATTCAAAATAACAGCAAATTAGATCAAAAACCTTAATATAAAAGTGAAGCCCAGAACTGAAAAAAACAAAATAATTGGTTCGAAAACCTAAATCTGCTTATGAAATGGAGAGACAATATTGAATTAACCATTTACAATATTACCTATATTAGAAACAACACAAAATGACCATCAACAAATCATAAACAACATCACAGTCAACAGAGAATTCAAAACAACAACGAATTCACCAGGAAAATCAAGACAAATCAACAGAAAAATAAAATTGAAGACCAATAATTTTCATTTGAAGTGAGGAATTGAAGATGAACCAATTAAGAGGGAAACAAGAAGATGGGGACAAGCAGGGAGAAGAGAGAAGTAAGAAGATAAGAAACAACAAACAAAAAGGACGAAAAAGAAGTAAAAAAACAAAAAACAATACCCTCCAAAAGTGAATCAAAGTTCAATCAATATCTTAAATGAAGATTAAGAAACATGAAAGACCAAAGCAAACAAATCAACTCCACGTGGACCAATCTGGGAAAAAGACATGCCAAGTTGAAATTTAACCATTCAAAAACAGCACAATATGACCATCAACAGATCAGAAATAACATCACAGTTAGCAGAAAATTCAAAATAGCAACAGATTCACCAGGAAAATCAGGACAAATCAGCAGAAAAATAAAATTGAAGACCAATAATTTCCATTTGAAGTGAGAAATTAAAGATGAACCAATTCAGAGAGAAGGAAGAAGATGGGGAAAAGAAGGGAGAAGAGAAAAGTAAGAAGACCCAACAACGGACAAAAAGGACGCAAAAGAAGTAAAAAAATTACCCTCCAAAAATCAATCAAACTTCAATCAATATCTCAAATGAAGATTAAGAAACATGATAGACTAAAGCAAACAAATCGACTCCACGTGGACCAATTTGAGAAAAAGACATGTCAAGTCGGAATTAGGAAAGATGATGGAAAGTAGGAGAAAAGTTAGTGTTTCTCTCATGCCAGCTATTGACAAAAGAGTATAATCATGATCGAAGAGGTTTCACTGAAGGAGCTCCTAAGGAGTAAAGTGTTACCAGACAAAATCAAATGTTGTACTAAAACTCAATTAAAATGAGAGATGCTAAAATACATGGGTGATAGTTATTTTATGCTTTGAATCTATCAAGACAAAGGTTGCCTTGCAATTTTAAACATGGGTGACAACAGGCACCCAAAGAAAGGAAGCAATACCGACATCCAGTTGAGCCCTTCAGTAGAAGTTACTAAGAAATGATTTAAAAAGTAACATAGTATTACAAATTTAAATCATTAAAAAAAAAAAATCCAACATAGACATAAGTTTGACCTTAAGTACTAAATTTCCTGGAGATGTATGATTTTCGGCAAGGAAAAGTGCAATAACATGATTTCAGCAAGAGCTTAATGCTTCAATAAGACATACCACTAAACTTTAAAACAAAGCCAATATAGGATTAAATAAGTAATCCAGAAATTTTTGCTACTTGGCAAACCAAAGTTAATATTTGTGAATAGTCTCCAATTCATTACTCCATTGTTCATTTATCAAGTCTATCAACTATAACAAAAACAACAATTTTAACCAAAAGTCAGAAAAAAGAAAATGGTAAAGAGGAAAGCTCAAGAAATCATACCTCATTTTCCATGGCCAAATAGTTCAACTCCGAATAGTTACCTAATCTCATAAAGTAAACCAAATTTTATCTCGGTTAATAAAAAGGTGAAATAAAGAAACACGTACCACTAAACTGAAATCAGGGAAAAAAGAAATTGATGATCTGAATAATCATCAAGGTACTCCCTCCGTCCCATAAAACTTGCATTCACCTTTTTAGTCTGTCTCAAAGAATTTGGTAAAATTTTGTTTTTTGTATAACTCTATACTTCACTAATTTTTTTAATCTCATACACACATTTCACCCAACTCAAAATAAACTTTTTCCAAACTCTTGTAGGTACAGTGCATGAATCAGATGCCAGAGCATTACTACTGGAAATAATACTTTTTAAAAATATAAAGGAAACAAATAAAATTTAGAACATTAACAGCATTATAATATCACCAACTATCAATTTCAAAGAGTAGTTTGTTCAATTATTGCAAGAGAAAGCATATGAATGCTTTCATCACAGTTAAAAATTTCATAGGTTACATTTCAAACACCATAGGTAACAGATAGTAACCATCACCAATGGAAAATTGAATTGAAGAAACCGTAAGAAACCCTAAAAATCAAAATCAAATGTAACAGAAGAACATTCCAATCCCTCTTAATTCATTACAAAATGACTTTAGGGTATGTTTGGATTGGGCCATTTCATTTGAATTGATGGAATTGGGCCAATTTCATTGTTTGGCTAAGCTTAAAAATTAAAATTGGAATTGGCCCAATTCCAACACAATTCCAACCCAAGTAAAAAACAAACTCTTCATTTCCAACCCATACCTTCCCTAATTTCAATTCCTATTCAGCCCAAATATTTTCTCTCTCCTCCCTTCTCTTCGACATTCATTTGCTGCTCTCTTCTTTGACATCATTGCTGCTCCCATCAACATCATTGATGCTCCCATCTTCGACATCATTGCTGCTGCTCCTATCTTCGAGTAAGTTTGATCTGCTTCATTCGCTAATTCTTCATTCTGATTCGTTGTGATTATACTTGCAATTTGTAAAATATTGTGAATTTAGGTATTGTTAGCTAGTTTATTTTTGTGAGATCTGATTTTCTAATGCAATTATTTTTGTGAGATCTGATATTCTGCCCTAGAAATCATCTCACAAATACCAAAAAGTCTACATAAGCTATTAAAATCGCTTCCTGCAGAAACAATCAGATGTTGAGCATAAACTTTATAATTTATTAAGGGTTTCAATAAAATAGTATTTAAATAATGGAGTTCAGAACTTGTAGTTTTTGATAGTGGTTGAGCATGTTGTAGTTCTTTCGTTGTATGAGCATGTCAGTATCGCAACTTGCTATACTTCTATCCAAGCAAGGATTTTAAATTTGATTTCTTAATTGTTCTACTCTGTCTTGGTCCTTTGATCTGCCTTGGTCTGTCAGTTGCACTTCACTCTTTTTTTTGGGCTCTAAAATATACTTGTGTTTTAGTTATCAATTTGCATCTACAAGCTTTTATTTATTAATGTTACGATGTTATTAATTAATTAAACATTGGTTATATTATGTCTCAGTATACCATGTCTCATATCGACAAGTTTCTATTGTTAGAAACCGAACTAGAGATGACAATAGTGATAGCGATGACGATGAAATGGAACTAATTGCAAAAGTTAGTGGCTTTATTATGGTTGTAGTGGGAGCATGGTTTGATAGGTTTCAGCATAAAGAAGTACCTTGGAACGAACATAAACGTGCAATTAAAAGAGCATATTGGTTGGATTCCCTCATGAATGATAGGATTTGTAAAGAGCGGTTACGTATGGATCACAGATGTTTTGATAAGTTATGCGAGGTTTTAGTTACTAGAGGAGACCTAGTTACTACTAGGAATGTGACCGTAATAGAAATTGTTGCTTTTTTTTCTACATACTCTTGCCCATGATCTGAAGAATAGAACTAATGGTGCCGTGTTCACTCGTTCAGGAGAAACGTTAAGCCGTCAATTCCATACCGTGCTCAAAGCTGTGATGAAAATAGGCAATATCAAGCAAGTAGATTTCAATGTGACTTATGATGGAGACAACAAGTGGAAGTGGTTTGAGGGGGCACTTGGGGCACTTGATGGGACACTTATTAAGATGACAGTTCCCGTCGAAGATCGACCTAGATATAGAGATAGGAAAGGAGATATTACTACCAATGTACTAGCTACATGTGATCCAAGTCTTCAGTTCAATTATGTTTTGCCTGGTTGGTAGGGATCGGCTTCTGATCCTCGCATTTTAGGGGACGCCCTCCGAAGACCTAATGGTCTCAATGTTCCTAGGAGTAAACAAAACCTCAAGTAGCTTAAAATTATAATTCTTTATAATTTTACTTTCTTATATAATTTCTTTTAATGTCACAGATAAATATTTTCTTGTTGATTTGGGATATTCTAATGCACAAGGCTTCTTGGCTCCATATAAAGGTACACGTTACCATTTAAACTTGTGGAGAGGAAGTGCTCCTACAAACTACAAAGAATTGTTCAACTTGCGTCATTCATCCGCACGTAATACTATTGAAAGAGCCTTTGGGTTATTGAAAAAGAGGTGGGCTATATTGAGGAAAAGTAGCTTTTATGATAAGCAAACACAATTAAGAATCATAAATGCATGCTTTGTTCTCCATTATTTTGTTAGAGAAGAAAATTTGGATGAGGAGAATTTGTTAAATGAGGTGGATGATGATTTATCAAATGTAGAAGCTTTTGATACAATGAAGGATGAAGGGGAGGATTTCATTTCAACGGCACAAGCCTCACCTCAATGGAACAACTTAAGAGATGAAATGTCACAAAAAATGTTCCGAGAATACCAAGATCGAAGGGGGGCTAGTTGATTGTGGTTATTTTTATTCTCTAGTAGTATAGGTGTGTGAATGTGAATTTAGTACAATGTTTTGTATTCATATGCCAACACTTGTGATTGATTTTAGATAATGAAACCTTCTAAATGTGTTGTTTTGTTTTTGGTAGGTAATGAGCAATAAAAGAAGCTATGTGTCTTGGAATAAGCAGATGGATGACATTCTTACTCGAGCTTTGTTAGAACAAATCAACAACAAGGAAAAAGGAGATGGAGACTTTAAGCCTCAAGCTTACCAAGCTGTTGTTGATGAGTAAAAGAAAGAGTTAGGCATTGTACTTAATGTGGATCATGTGAGAAACCGAACTAAGTCTTAGAAGAAACACTATGGCTGCATCACGGACATCAAGACTTATACAAAATTTAAGTGGGATGATGAAAAAAATAATCGTAATCACAATGGAAGATTTACCTCAATGGACAGAATATATTAAGGTATGTATGGCTGAGTTTCTACTTGTATATTTCATTGATTAACTAGAGTATATAATTTATAGATGGATTCCTTTTATTCTGAGTTGTTTAAATGATATATAGATGGCTTTCTCCAAATCACAGTAGTACTCTGAGTTGTTTCCAGTTGCATATTCTTAGTTTTTTAAGAATCTGATCTGCTCAAATGTGCTTCCTGTACCAATATTATTGTTTCCTAAATTGTGTTACTATTGCTTATTTGCTTCTTCGTTTGCTAAATTGGGATTGTGATCGAGTAGGTAAACCAAAATGCTGCCCCTTATCGCAACAAGTGCATAGAAAATTGGGAAGATATTTTCACTTTATTTGGTGCGGATAGAGCCGTCTAGGATGGTGTAGAACAACACGAGGAGGCAGCGGATGCCATGGAGGGGGAGACGATCTGTGAACGAACAAGCTCTTCTAAGGATCCAACTAACTCAAGCTCTCACAAGCGGAAAAAGGATAGTGTAGCTAATGCGGTAAATAGTTTTGCCGAGTCATTTAGAGAGTACGTGCAAAGCAAGATTAAAGACACTCCGAAACTAACTTGTCAAGAGATTCACACTGTTGTTTCTCAAGTGCTTGGTATTTCTAGGATTTAGACTATGCGGGCAGTAAAGAAGTTTATGAATGGTAATCCCGACGAGTTTCTGATGTTGAAAGAACTACCGGAGGATGAGAAACTCAACTGGATACTCTTATGCCTTGACGAGTAGTTTGTACGTTACACTTTTGATATTCTATGTTAAGATAACTTTTAATGTGACAATTTCGGATTATTGTAATATCATAATACATTTTATTTGCTAATATTTAATATTTTTGGTTTAATGTAATTACAAGGTCAAACAATGGTAAAGAATTTAAATTTGGGAATTCAATTCCAATATTTTCCAAACAACTATGTGGATTTGAAATATGGGAATTAAATTCTTTGATTTCCAAACGAGATTGAGGAATTGGAATTGAAATTGGAATTTAAATACATAATTTCAATTTCTTGAATTGAATTACAAAAATTCAAATGAAATTCGTGTTTCCAAACGCTACCTTAAGAAAATTCAAGTGAAAAGTTTTATTGCACACATTTTTGTTGGTTAATAATTTTGATATGAACGTCGAATAGCATTTGAATGTTTGTAAGACTAAGATCTTTCTTGTTAGGATAGTGTAGTAGGATATATTGACTGTGTTTATCAATTGATATATTGTTTTATTTTTATATGTATCATAAACAAAAGATAATTAAGTTTAATTTTTTTATTTACGAGGCTGTAATTAACTATATTAAAACTTTGTTTATACTCTTAATTTTAGACAAAACAAAATACATGCCGTACAAACACTTTAGAACAACTATAACTTTACTGATTCAAATGCTAAGCAAGAATCCGCATAATACATAATAGATATTGCATTAATCCGTAAATTTCCTTCTCACTTTATATCAAACTCAAACTTAAAAACTTCAATAAGTACGTAGTACTTCTATTTACTTGTTAGGATATTAGCAACTTCTTTTAGACCTACATTATGTACCTTCAATAACACCATCAAGCAAAATCATTTAAAGCCTCATCTTCAACTTCACGTCGCCAACATGAGATGCATACTAAATACTTTCGATTTGAGCTGATTTTTTAAGGAAAATATGATTTCTTGAGGGACCGCGTATCCTATAATTTTAAACGAATTAATATACTTCACGTCGCCAACTAGTAACAATTAATATACTTCTAAAAAGTACTATAATTTGACTTTTCAACGAATTGTTTTTTAGATATTCAAATATTTTCATCTACTATTTAACTCCAAAGTATTAGTACCAGTGCAATTTGTAGTAATATATAATTGTACTACTTCAGTAAAGTTTTTAATTGATATATTTTTAGTTATATCTCTAAATATTTGATATTTTAATAAATTATTTTGTCGTATCCCCACATCCGTATTCAACAATAGAACGGTGTCTGCGTATCCTATAATTTTAAAATTGCAGTATGGAACACTAGGATCAACACCCATGTGCTATAATTATATCCAAGTTCAAGTAACATTGATTTGATGTATTCCTATTATTTTACTATTTTTTTCGTAAAAATCTTTCACCACTTTTTTTTATTTTAAAACTAATTTTTTTTTCTCTTTAATTTAGATGTCATTTACACCATTTTAACAAGATTGAAATAATTTTATAAATAATATAATAACATTTGTATTTTGCTTGGACAAAGCAAATGGATAATTAATAAAAGTTCTAATTGAAAATTATAGTTTATAGGTTACAATTATGATTACTTAAATTTTAAATAGAATTAATGTTTACATAGGAGACCAAAATTGAAGGAACATCTGCTTAAATAGTAGTTTGATAAATGCAAACTTTTATTCGAATTGAAAAACTTAACTCTGTAGTTTTGGTGTAATATTAAATTTAGTTTATACCAACTTTATTTTCATTTCAGCTAAATTTTCACTAGTTACATTGTAAGGCAAGTTTAATTGAATTAACTTCTACAATTTCATTTCAATTACCCAGACTATTAAAATTTAAAACATTATTTTAATTTAAAATTTACAATAAATAAGATTTCTTAGAGAGAGTGCGTGCGTAGCAAGTGGACAGCCAACTAGTTTTTTATAAAAATTTTGTATAAATTTGTGGAAGAACAAGATAATAAAAACAACTTGGTATAAGTAATATCTGTAAGATGAAGAAAATTTGGGTGAGATCATGAGATAAAGAAAATTTTACATTTAATGGGTCGAATTGGGCCAAAAGTAGTTTGTAAGGACCAATTTCAACTGTTATATTTGTGAAAATTTGAAATAAATGAGATTATTTATCTACTTAATTTCAAATATAAGATTCGGAAAACTTATGTTCCAAAATAAGCTTCCGTACGTCTAAATCTAGCCTCGGGTAAGTCGCTGTTACTAACAGCGAATAAGGGGAAATAAAATAAAAATTAAAAAGTTGAAAGTCGCTGTTAGTAACAGCGACTATGAAGTTTAAAAAAAAAAATTCCAAATATTCTCCTGGGCCAAGACTCACATAACAGCAAGCCCAAAGCCCATTCACTTTAACCTTTAAACAGTTATCTAATATCAGATGAACTAACTATAAAAACTTGTTATTGTTTGATTAATCTTCCGATGTGAGACTGTTGGTCGAAAATTTGATACAAAGAGATGAGAGGAGGAAACCTATGGCAGCTTGGGCAATCAATCACTAGGCGCCTCGCTCAATCTCAGAAGAAAGCTGTTACTCGTCGGTTTTTTGCCAGTGAGGGAGACCTCAAGAAGACTGCCCTTTATGACTTCCATGTTGCAAATGGTGGGAAAATGGTGCCTTTTGCTGGTTGGAGCATGCCAATTCAGTATAAGGACTCAATTATGGATTCTACTGTGAACTGTAGAGAGAATGGTAGTCTTTTTGATGTTGCTCATATGTGTGGACTGAGCCTTAAGGGAAAGGATTGCATCTCTTTCCTCGAAAAACTTGTTATTGGTGATATTGCTGGGCTCGCCGCTGGCACCGGAACTTTATCGGTGTTTACTAATGAGAAGGGTGGTTCAATTGATGACACTGTAATCACCAAAGTGAAGGATGATCACATATATCTGGTCGTTAATGCGGGTTGCAGAGATAAGGATTTGGCTCATATCGAGGAGCATATGAAAGTATTTAAATCAAAAGGAGGTGATGTGTCATGGCACATTCATGATGAAAGATCTCTTCTTGCTCTGCAGGTTGATTTCTTAATCTGCTTCTAGGACGGGGTAAACTCTACAGCCCCTCACTTCCAGGCAAAAAACAAGCATTACATTCCTTCCATTCCGAAGGCAAGGTAAGACTCACTGGGCTGGGTGCTCGAGACAGTCTAAGGCTTGAGTCTGGGTTGTGTCTGTATGGCAATGATCTTGAACAGCATATCACGCCGATTGAGGCAGGACTAACATGGGCTGTCGGAAAGAGGAGAAGAGCAGAAGGTGGTTTCCTTGGCGCAGAAGTGATACTATTTTTTCGACCCACCATCCCACATCGGAAGATTAATCAAACAATAACAAGTTTTTATAGTTAGTTCATCTGATATTAGATAATTGTTTAAAGGTTAAAGTGAATGGGCTTTGGGCTTGCTGTTATGTGAGTTTTGGCCCAGGAGAATATTTGGAATTTTTTTTTTTTAAACTTCATAGTCGCTGTTAGTAACAGCGACTTTCAACTTTTTAATTTTTATTTTATTTCCCCTTATTCGCTGTTAGTAACAGCGACTTACCCAAGGCTAGGCTTGGACGTACGGAAACTTATTTTGGAACATAAGTTTTCCCGAATCTTATATTTGAAATTAAGTAGATAAATAATCTCATTTATTTCAACTTTTAAAATTGTTTTCATTTAGTAGGCTTTCACATTTTGTAATTTGAATATCATATCACTTGCTAACATGACTTTACATGTGGTATTGCCCGAACATGGTTTACATGTGATCGTACATATGGCATACATTCTAATTTTTAAAAATTAATATGATAATTCAATTTATTTAATTTTAATAAATTTATTTTATTCTATTCTATTTATTTATTTAATTAATTAAATTTAATTATGAAATTCATCTTAAAGTTACTTTATTATATATATTATTATAAATTATGGTTTTTAGATTAGATTTAATTTTTTAAATTAGCCTAATAAACTTAAACTTTTTACTCATGCTACCAATTTTATTATTAAAAAAAAACATCACAATCACCTTTATGGGACAATTAGTTTGATATTCAAATCAAATTGACTACTCATACGCTTTTTTTCCAAAACAAAAAAATGAGAAAAAATTTATGACATTTTTATC
>NC_080056.1:24107145-24147145 GCF_026212465.1 Amaranthus tricolor | reverse complement strand
AAGTATTTTTGTAGGAAATGCAGGGGAAATCATCCGGGAAAGGATTGTGATGGGAATTTGGTTGAATGTAATTTTTGTCACAAAAGGGGACATAGGGAGTATGAATGCTACATCAAGAAAGGGAGTGGAAGTCAATAGCCGGGTGGGCAACACCGGCAGCAGAATTCGAATAACTCCGGGAGGCAAGTCAACCAGCAGTACGAAAATGGTAATCATGGAAACACTGCTCAGAGGTTTCAACGACCTGTTAGTGGGGGACAAGGCCGGGTGGATGGAAACCGGATCGAAGGGTCAGGTATGCAACGTGAGGGTAATCAAGTCGGAGGAATAAATGCACAGCCGATTGGTGGACGAGCATCTGCCGTAAGTGCAAGGGAAGCTGACCAAGCAATGGATGTAGTTATAGGTACGTTCACCATTCATTCTGTAGCTGTAAATGTACTTTTTGATTCGGGTGCAACATGTTCTTTTCTTGCAAAGAGTAAGGTAGAGGAGTTGAATGTAGGAACGTTTAAGAAAGTTTCTTATACAGTGGTTGTTCCATCGGGAAAATTGTACAATTATGATAGATTGTATAAGGAGGTACCCTTGAGAATAGGGAAGGTCATTTTTCCTTGTGACTTGTGTGTGTTAGACATGGAAGGCTTAGAGGTATTTTTGGGGATGGACTGGTTAGGAAAATATAAAGCCACTATAGAATGTAGGGAGAAAATAGTTTCGCTAGAAGGACCAAGAGGGGAAAAGGTTAGATATCGAAAATTTCAAAAAGGACCCCGAACGAATTTGGTGTCGACCCTAGAATTGCAAAGACTCACGAGGCAAGGACACCCTGTGTAATTATGTCATATCAGCCAAGTGGGGAACAAGGAGGAGGATCCTAAGAATATTGCAGTGGTGAATGAATTTTTAGATGTTTTCCCTGATGAAATTCCCGGCATGCCACCTCAATGGAAAATTGATTTCATAATAGACTTGGTGCTTGGGACGGGACCAATTTATAAAGCCCCTTATCGCATGGCTCCGAAGGAGATGGAGGAATTAAAGTCTCAACTTGACGAATTATTGGACAAGGGTTATATCCGACCTAGTGTTTCCCCTTGGGGGGCTCCAGTTGTTTTTGTAAGGAAGAAGGATGACAGTTTAAGATTATGTATTGATTATAAGGAACTAAATAAAGTGACCATTAAGAACAAGTACCCGTTACCCCCCATTGACGATTTATTTGATCAATTCGGGGGAACTGGGATCTTTTCAAAAATTTATTTAAGATCGGGTTATCACCAGCTAAGAATAGTTGGAGTGGATATATAAAACAGCTTTTAGAACACGTTATGGGCATTATGAGTTCACTGTGATGCCTTTTGGATTAACAAATGCTCCAGCTTCATTCATGTGTTTGATGAATCAAGTATATAGTGCGTTTTTGGATAAGTTCGTGGTAGTCTTTATTGATGACATATTGGTCTATTTGAAAGACCGGGATGATCATGAGAAACATCTACGTTTAGTCCTTCAAACCCTGCGAGAAAACAAGTTGTACGCAAAATTGTCAAAATGTGACTTGTGGTTGGAAAAGGTCTCATTTTTGGGACATTTTGTTTCTAAGGAGGGCGTCTCGGTTGATCTGGAGTTAGCTACTATAGTGTTTGCTCTCAGAATACGGAGGCATTACTTGTATGGCATAAAATGTAGGATCTACACTGATCATTAGAGTCTGGAGTATCTCTATACTCAGCCCGACTTAAACATGTGACAACGTCGGTGGCTACAGTTGATGACAAATTATGATTTGGACTTCATATATCACGAGGGACGGGCGAACTTAGTAGCCGATGCGTTGAGTAGGAAGTCTAATCACTCGTTTTCCGCCTTAGACGGAGTTGAAGAGTTGCATCGCGATTTTGTGAGGTTGAACTTGGAAGTGGTGCGTAAGGGTGAATTACAGGGGTGCCTGAATGCTTTGTCTATTCGACCTTCGTTCTTTGAAGAAATTTTGAATTTTCAGGATAAAGACTCCAAACTGCTGAAGTTAAAGGAACAAGATCGGGAAGGAAAAGCAGAGGGATTCTTTGTTCATGAAGATGGGAGCTTTAGGTTCAATGGTCGCTAGTGTTTGCCGACAGGGGAAGAATCTTTGAAGGAAGGTATCTTGGATGAGGCCCATTGTACGAAATTTTCAGTCCATCCGGGCGGTAACAAAATGTATCAAGACCTTAAGTTAATGTTTTGGTGGTCTGGGATGAAGAAGGATATTGCGGATTATGTCTCGCGCTGTTTGACTTGTCACAAGGTTAAAAGTGAGCATAAAAGACTAGGAGGGTTACCGCAACCTTTGGAGATACCGGTATGGAAGTGGGATGATATCTTTATGGATTTTGTTGTGGGTTTACCCCGGACGAAGGCGGGAAATGATGCTTACGGGTCATAGTGGATCGTTTAACTAAATCAGCACATTTTATCCCTATGAACTGTCGTTGGGAGATAGAACAATTAGCTCGAGCTTACATTATGTATGTCATATAATTTCACGGTGTGCCCCATACTATTGTGTCCGATAGAGATACACGGTATTTGTCACAATTTTGGCAAACCTTGCAACAGGCAATGGGTACTACGTTGCTTTATAGTACGTCTTTCCATCCGCAGACGGATGGGCAGACGAAACGAACAAATCAGATTTTAGATGATATGTTGCGCGCTATTGCCATGGAATGGCAAGGGTCGTGGGATGAACAATTGGACTTGGTCGAGTTTTCTTACAACAACAGTTATCAGGCATCTATGCAGATGGCTCCATTCGAGGCTTTGTATGGGCGTTGTTGTCGTAGTCCGGTTTATTGGGATGATTTCACCGAAGCAGTGACCTGGGGGCCTGAATTGTTGTTCCAGATGACTGAGAAAGTAAGGTTGATAAGGGATCGTTTGAAAGCGGCACAGGATCGTCAAAAGTCTTACGCTGATTTAAAGCGACAACCAGAAGAGTTCATCGTGGGTGAACGGGTATTATTTCGCGTGTCACCCATGCGCGGGTAGTGCGTTTTGGTCCATGTGGAAAGTTGAGCCCTCGATTCATAGGACCATATGAACTTTTGGAACGGGTGGGTAAAGTGGCATATCGTTAGCCTTTCCAAACTCTTTAGAAAAGGTACATGATGTATTTCATGTGTCGCAGTTAAAGCGATATCATGTCGCAGCCTCTCATGTCTTAGATCCCGAACCTTTAGATTTGGATACATCTTTGTCTTACTCTGAGCAACCGGTTAGAATCTTGGACACGAAGGTCCGTATTACACGACGGAAGGATATATTTATGGTAAAAGTTCTGTGGTCAAATCACGAGCGTGAAGCGGCTACATGGGAAACGTAGGACTCTATGCGAGAAACGTACCCTCATCTCTTTCAGGTTAGTAGCGTTACGGGGACGTAACTTCCTAAGGGGGGTAGAAGGCGATAGGAATTTCGCGCGAGTGTTTTGTGAGGGCGTAACCTTTTTGGCTCATAGTCTTGCCTTTTTACAAGTGTTGTGTTAAGATAGCATGTGTGTCTTGTTTTTTTTTTTTCGTTGCCATGCAAGTTACGAGGGCGTAACTTCTTTTAGGGGGGGTAGTCTGTAACACCCCGTAATTTATCGGGTTAAAAAAAAAGGTAATATAATAAGATAAAATTAAATAAGATTATTAAATTATATATTTTACATATATAATTATAAGAAATAAAGTAAGTTAAAATTTAACGGTAACACGTTTTATCGCGTACGATGTTATCGCGTGACATTTCTTTTCTGTTTTAACAATAATATACTAATTACTTAATTAATTAATTAAATTAAAAATAAATAAATAAAAATTTGGGGATATAAGGGGGTAGCCGGTTGTAGGGCATGGGAGGAGTCTTGTAACTCCTCTCACAATTGGGTATTATGGCACAATTATGACCATTATCTTAAGTGCCTATTAATCCTTAAACTCCTTTAATTTTCCTCATAATTTCAAAACTTCAAGTAAACAAAAAAATTCAGAAATTTTTCTCCCTTTTGCTCCTTGATTTCGGCACATTCAAAAGAAAAAAAAATTATTGTTGTTCAATCTAATCTTTTGATCAAAGGGTAAGTTTAATTGAATTGTTAATTATATATTTTATATACAAAGATTTTTAAAATGAATTATATTTTATGTATGATGATATCCTATGACTTATAAGAGGATTGAGTATTTTTCTTTTATATATGAAAATTTTCTCTAATAATCCTTTTATAAACTTTAATTTGTTAAAAGGATTAAGAAAAGAACTTCTTAATCAATATTCTTTATTGAAATTTAAATTTGTTATAATAATTAAGAATTAAAGTTATATTGATATTTAAATAATTTTTATGGCTTACTTTTCTCTAACAAAATTTCAATTTGTTAGATGAAATTTAAATGGTATAGACCAAGTAGTATAGTTATTCAAGAGATTATAAATCCTTTAGCAAAATTTGATTTGTTTGAAGGATTGTGTTTATACATATACGTTTTGATTTAAAAGGGTGATTTGGTTTTATGAATCTCTACAAAATTTTAATTTGCCAAAAGAATTAAGTATTTATTTTAATTATCATAATTTATGAAATTTTAAGTTCTTGAAGGGTTTTGTTGATGGGCATGTTTCTTTTTATTTGATGACTTTATGTTTTGATGATGGGGTTTTGTGTATTAATATATGTGTGGAAATATCAAGTGGTTGTATGATAAAAAAAATTAGTCTTGTTTGTTTTATGTTACTAATTGTGAATGTGGCCTTGTTAGATTTATTTTAGTCATGAGATTTAAAAGTTTAGTAATTTGAATAATGAATAAATGTAAAATAATAATAATAATAATAATAATAATAATAATAATAATAATAATAATAATAATAATAATAATAATAATAATAATAATAATAAATTTCCGGCAGCAGCAGCAGTCCTGTCTCGGAAATAGTGCTGATCCGGGAACGTTAGTCGTGTTTCGTTGTTTTATGTACCGATGCGTTAAAAAACTCGTTTAAAACGCTTAAAATAATTAAAAATAGTAATTGGATGTTAGAAATTAGGAAATTTGGTACCCAAGGTAATTGACGCTTTCCGAACGTTACAGCGAAGTCGAATTTTTCATTTGAATTTTCTAAACTGTCCAAATCCTTCATTTATGTTTCTAATTAAATTTTACAAATTGAAACTGTTAGGAATTTGATGAAAACATTTAAAATTATGAAATCCTAATATGTCTTAGTAGTATGGAGTGGATAAATGTGTAAACACGTTCTAATACGTGATTTTTTTTGTGTGTGTCATTTACGACCTCGATTCATAAGAGGGCGAAATTTCTATCGTGGTTAAATATCGTTTGGTTGCAGCGCTTAAAGGTACACGCTTAGACCATACTGCTTATGTGGTTGTGCAAGTAGTGTTGTTTCATTTCTAATCGAGGCATTGTAAATCACATAAGGATTAAACACTTTGAATAATTTGAAAGAAATTAATTGGAAATTGAGAATTTATGTGTTTGTCACCCAAAGGGGTTGACGTTTGGTTGGATCATGTTACCCAAAGGGGTTAACGTATTGGTTTGGATTATTACAATTATTGTTCCCATGGCAGTTTTGGATCATTACGGTCACCATGGGGGTATACGTACTTTAACCTTTGACGACCTGAACAGGACGGGCAACGTCTTAGGTCGGTGGTTTCCTTGGGATTAGCTCTCCTAAGTGTATTCCTTCAAAAGGATTGGATTTATACTTGAACGATCCGAACAAGACGGGCAATGTTACAAGTTGGAATTATCTAATAATGAATGATTTATACTTGAACGACCTAAACAGGACGGGCAAGGTTACAAGTTGGGATTAACTAATAATGAATGTATTAGAGCCTATGCATGCTAGGATAAACATATTGCTTGTATTCAACTTGATTGATATTTGTATGAAGTCTTTGACGTGTATTGGTTTATTTTTTTGGAACCTACTGTGTGTTGTCATACGACGACTAGTAGGTTGATTGCAGGTGGGGTCTGGAGTGAGGTCTCGACTTAGAACCCGTAATCATCAAGACTATGCTTTTACCTTTTTGTATTGGATTATGAGTAGAAAGAAACTCCGTACTTATGTAACAGGAGATAGTGTAGTTTTCTTTTCGCTTACGCTTATTTCAATTAGTTCGTCTAGAGGCCTTTAGGCTCTCGAGTTGTACGTTAGAGCTTCCACTGACTTTTTTTCTTTCACGTTGATACTGTTTTCTGTTTTAGCTATATTTCTTTATCGACGGAACGTTGACGATCCTATAGAAAAGTCTTCTCTAAATTCCAAAGAGTGAACCGGAATTTGTATTTTTATATGGATTTTCGGGTCACTTAAAACGGACCGTTACATTTAGATACACCTTTGAATTCTTCACATATTACTCGATTATGAGACCAATCAATAAATATCTTATTATACAACTGCATCAATGCGCTATCCTCTTTAGAAGGATATTTGGCACGCAATATATCAAAATGCTAATTCAAAAAATGATGGACTTCTGTAATATGATGCAACACATACAAGTGTGCTTGTAGAAGACTGTCGAGGAGGTGTGATTGATTTGAAGCCAATTGTTGCTTTTCCCTCAAGCTTTCCTTCATGTTGAGAGGTAGGAAATCAATAGGCTTTGCTATGTCCATATACTTAGCTATAAAGTTACGAATCTCATTGCTCACAGTACCTTAAATCATACACCCCTTGGGTTAAGGTGGAATCCTCACTTTGTTTTGTAAAACTCCTATGTGTGTTTCAAAAGGATAACACCACCTTAAAAAAACTTGACCTAGAAGCTTGATTTCACAAACAAGATGGACAATAAAATAAACTATTATGTCAAAAAAAGAAGGTGGAAAATACATCTCAAACTTACATAACGTTACAATCACGTCGACTTGAAGAGCATCAAGTTTAAACAGATAAAGCACTTTACTACAAATTGGGTTGAAGAACGAACATAGCTCGGTAATAGCATATTTCACATCTGTTTGCAAAATTCCACGGATTGTAATTGGTAAGAATACTTGCATCATTACATGGAAATCGTGAGATTTCATGCTTCCCAACTTCAACTTACCATTTAGGGTCACAAATCTTTTCATATTGGATGAGTACCCAGACGGATCCTTAATTTCATACAAAGACTCACAAAATGCCTGCTTCTCTACCTTGGACAATGTGTAGCAAGCTGGAGGCAAATAATTTTTAGCATTACTCATCTTCTTCTTACTGCCCTTTCCCTTGTCACTGCCACATATTTCTTTTCTAACTCACCATAACCTGTGGCCACAACCCCGGACGAAGACCCTTACAATCTAAATAATATTGCACGGCCTTAACATCCTTTGTCTTAGCTCGAATGTTCATGAGTGTCGCACACATTTTTCTCTATATGCATATCGTCAAGACCATGCCTAACATGTAGATCTCTCCAATATGGAAGCTTCAAAAAGATTGATTCTTTTTTCCACAGTTGGTCTTCACCCCCTTTTGCACATGCCCTGTATCACAAAATACAGTTTCAACTGTTAGTTTGGTGAACTTTGTACATCCAGGGTACAAAGGCTTTTAAGAAGCTTCTATTAATAACTTAAAAATACGCGGACATTTTCCTAACTCATCCTCAACCCCCTTCATCATCTCATCAACACGATCTACATCCTCATCGACATTCTCTCCATCTATCTCATACCCATCAACATGATCTACATCCTCATTGACATCCTCAACAATACTTTTTTCTTTGTAAATTCTCTCCTCGACATGCCAAACCCAAACATGATATTAAGGCATAGACCCACGTCGAAGTATGTGCTCCCTGAGGATATCAACACTATTTACTTTCGATACATTTCTACGCTTGACACATGGGCAATAAAAACCAACTCCCCCGTCCTAACTTGTTGTTCAATGGCAATACTTCAAAATTCTAATACCCTATCAAAAAATTTTGACGATTCAATGCTACCATACATCCAAGAACGATCTTTTGTCATCATAAGTGTGATTAACTAAAAATAAATTTAATAATCATTTTTAAACATATATACTTAATTATTTATACCAAACATATTTAACCCTAAAAAGTATACTTATTTATACCAAACATATTTAGCCCTAAAAAAGTATACTTATTTATATCAAAGATATTTAACCCTAAATATATTCTTCAAATTATTTAAATTGTTCAAATTATCTATATTTTAATAATCAAACATATTCTTAAAAACACACACACATAAATCAAAGAATTAACAAACTTATAATATAAACGTGAAAAAATTTCATACTTTAATATAAGCACTACATTGTAAAATAAAATAATTTTCAAAATATATATAATAAAATAAAATCATTTAAGCCTAAAAATATGTGGATTCTAATTCTAATAATTAAAAACATATGTACAACAACAAACCACATATTTAACAAAATACACATAAATTAAAATAATTAATAAATTAATAACATCAACTTGAAAAAAATGTTAAACTCACAAACAAAAACTTCACATAAGTAAATTACATTCAAATACAAATAAAAATATATATGAAAAGAAATTATCTTGTATTTTAATGATAATTGTGTGCTCTAATATGGAGTTATGTTATTTAACCTACAATGGAAAAACAAAAATAAAATTAGTATACAATCATTCAAAGAGAAACTAAATCCTAAAATACCATGAAGTTTTGAAGAAGTTAAAGGTTGAAGAAATTAAAATCAAAAATTATACCTAAAAGAGAAGAACACAACAACAAATTTGCCAGGTTTTTCGAAGATGAACACAATAATAATTTTCGAGGGTTTGAAAAGTTAAAGGTAGACGAAGGTTTAAGAAGATGAAAAGCAAGAAGAAGGTTGAAGAAGATGAAGAACAAGAAGAATGCGTTGAAGAAGGCTTGCTTATCTTGGGTTTTAGGGGAGTTTTTGAAGAAGAACAATAAAACAATAGCTTGAATTGCTTATCGTATTGAAGAAGGCAGTAATATGTTGGGTTTTTAAGGAGGCGCATTTTTTTTAAAAAAAATAAAAATTACATTATATGTTGCGGTTTCAAAGAACCGCAACACATAGTGTACTTTTTGTTTTTTGAAAAAACAAAAATTACACTGTATGATGCGGTTCTTTGAAAATCGCAACATATAATGTAATTTTTATTTTCCCTCGTTTTTTCATCCTATTTTATACCGCGTCTTCAAAAAACCGCAGCATATGTCACATAGCAGATTAGATTATTTTTCACTAGTGTTTAGTATTATTATCTATATTAAGTTTATAGATAGAATTACTGATTATTTTAAGAATCGTAATAATACTCATAATTTCAATAACGACAATAACAAGTCAACCGAAAATTATCCATAACAACTCTAATCAACTTCAAAATCAAGATTATCTAAGAATAATGCTTCTAAACCATCATTTGCTCAAATGAAGCGCAATCAACTTTTACCCATCCAACATCAATTCAATAACTCATTTAATAAAGCAAGATAACAATTCAACATAAAAATATGAGGTAATAAAAAAAAGAGAAGAATAGCTCATAAAACTTTTTTTAACCATAAAACAACAAGCTTTTAATAGTATTAAAATGTCAAACTTATGAATTATGTGACTTTATGTTAGACGAAACAGATGAATTTGGAATGGTTTGCCGATCAGCCCCAACCGCAAGACGCACCACCGCCCACAATGGCTTTGGGGTGGTTCTCCTCTCCTTGCTCCCATCTCATCCTTGTGAGCTACTCATTATTTCTTTGTTTTCAGTAATTAATTTCATGTTTTCTCTTTAGTAATTTGAATGAAGTATATTGAGTTGCGGTAAGAGTTAAAATTATGATTCAAGAATGTTTTAATTTAGTTTTTGGATTGGGATTGAGAATAAGGATTAAATAGTGTATTCAAGATGTGTTTCAACGATATTAAAGTACACAAACAATTTTGTTGATGATGTTATTGAAATTTAGGTTTGGTCTTCATTGTTGTAAGTGTTGTTGGCAGGGGTAGAGCAAAAATTGATAAATTTTTTAAAGGCCTTGTGCAATAATAATAATTAGAATATTTTTATAACAACTTTATATCTTTAAACACTTAACATATCCTACGTAATTTAATATTGAGACTCTCAATTTTAAGGGGCCCTGTGCGGTCGAACATGTTGAACATGCTCTGAACCTCCTGTGGTTGTTGGAAAGATTATTAGTAGTTCTTAGGCACTATAATTATCATTTTTGTTATGAGTAAGAGTAGTAATGGTGAATTGAACATGAATTAATTAAAATTTGTTATGGGTAATAGTATTGGTGAATTGAATTTGGATGAAGTAGAATTCATATTAGGGATGAAAACAATTGTAGTATATACTACTTTTGGTGTCTTGGTACTTGGTTTTGAATGCGGTTTTCCACTCATCTCCTTCTTTCATTCGGATTTGGTGGTATCCACTACGCAGGTCTATCTTGCTAAACCATTCTGAACCAGCTAGCTCATCAAGAAGATCCTCAATTCTAGGTATTGGAAACCTATATTTAATGGTAATATTATTCATAGTACGACTATCAATGCACATCCGCCATGTACCATCTTTTTTTGGAACCAGCAAAGTTGGTACAGCACATGAACTTAAGCTCTCTCTCACATAGCCCCTGTGTATTAACTCCTCAACCTGTCTCTGTAATTCCTTAGTCTCCATGGGGTTGGTTCTGTAGGCAGGTTTGTTAGGTAGGCTAGCCCCTGGAATTAAGTCAATCTGATGTTCAACCCCTCTCACGGGTAGGAGTCCAGGTGGTAGATCATTTGGAAAAACATCACTGAATTGTTCTAACAGTCCCTGTAATTCAGGTGGTATAGGTGTGGTATTCTGGACTTCCTTAGTGATCAACAGGTATGATTCTCCTTTTCCTTCAATCTCCCTTTCACACTCTCTCCTGGTCATCAAGTGTATGGGTGTTTTGGATGGTTTGGGGGGTACAGTTTGGTGTGGGGGCAGAGGTACTAGCTCCTTCTTCTTCCCATTATGCTTAAGGGTGTAAGTATTAGTGTAACCATTGTGTGAGGTTTTTTTGTCATATTGCCAAGGTCTACCTAATAGTAAATGGCAAGCCTCCATCTCAAGCACGTCACACAGAACCTCATCAGTATATGACCCTAAGGTTAGGTTCACCAAACATTGCCTACTCACTGACCCACTAGCTTTGTTGTCCAACCACTTCATCTTGTATGGATGAGGGTGGGGCTTGGTGTCTAGGTGTAGTTCATCTACCAGCTATCTGCTCACACAGTTGGACTCACTTCCACTATCGATAATGAGATCACAAACCTTCCCCTGCACTTTGCATTTAGTTTGGAATATGTTTTCCCTTTGGTCAGACTTCCTTGCTATGGGTGTGGTGTGGAAACTTCTTCTAATGACCAAGCTACGGTGTTCTTCCTCAGGTAACACTCTCTCTACATCCTCATCTTCCTCCTCCTCTGTGTCTCCCTCAAACCTGCGCCTATTTCCTTCCTCATCCTCTAAGTAGGTGCCATCATCATCACTCAAATTTGGAGGGTACATCTCCTCTTCCTGACCATTCTTAGCAACTAAAATCTTCTTTGGCCTAGTATCTTGCCTAATGTCATTCCACTCTCTCATAGTGAAAGCCCTAGCATTAGGACAATCTCTTTTGTAGTGTCCTCTCCCATTGCATTTAAAGCATACTACATCTTTGGGGTTTGTAGGTGGGTCTCCTCTCACTATGTTAGTCCTTTGCCCACTATTCTGCTGGTCTTTCTTAGGTGCAGGTGTGGTTCTTAGGTTCCTGGGTGTGTAGGTTTTACTAGGCTGCCTTGGTGCGTGGGTGAATCTGTTAGCAATCCTTTCCAGCTCAATGGCTTGTAGCCCTGCTGAGTGCACTGTCAAGTCGGGTGTAATCACCAATTGGTGTCTAACGTTCTCCCTCAATCCTGCTATAAACTTGCTCACTCTCAACTCCTCAGGATCATTAATGTCACAAAGAACACTTAGCCTATCCCATTCATGGATGTATTCTTGCACAGGTCAGTTTCCTTGGGTTAAAGCACTGAACTGAACATACTGCTGCTGTTTGTAGGTAGTTGGGACATACTTCCTTCTCATGTGCTTCTTGAGTTTGGTCCAAGAATTAATCCTACCCCTCTCTTCCCTGACTCTACGTTTCTGCACTCCCTCGAGCCATATGGCAGCCGATTTAATCAACTTAACCTTAGCTAGTTTGTACTGTTGGTCTGGGGGCGTGTTCTTGAATTCAAAGTAATTGTCCATTCGATCTTCCCATTCAAGATATTTCCCAGGGTGATAGGAATGTCCATCGAATTCAGGAATATCAATTTTAACCGTTCTATCTTCGTAGGGTCGCCAATTAGGGTTTGGTGTTCTATCCTGTTGGTTGTCGATCCTTAATTGATTCAGAGTTTGCATGACTAATCTCATATTTTCTTCTAATATCCCAAATCTTTCCTCCATGGTCATATCCACTCGACCAGAGATAGCTATAATACCAGCAATGCACAACAAATGATGTTTATGAAATGTATGCGAAAATCAACAAATGCAAGAATCAACAAATCCAGAAATTTCGTGTGTGTTTATGTCTGAACAAAAGAAATTATGTAAACAATTGTTATGACAAACGAAATGTATAGGAGGAATCACTCCCTGTGTGTCGTGGAATCAATGGTGATTGAAATTTTTCCACGATGCTTCGAAATCGCCCGACGCTTCTTCCTTGACAAACCCAGAAAACAATGAAACCTCTTTCCTCAGAATGCTAATATGTGCTACCTTTGCCCAATTCGTGTCTGGGCTCTGATACCAATTTGATGCGTAACAAAGGCTGATTATAGACTTTGTTATGCCAAGATCAATGTTGTTCCACAACTTCAATCAATGATACACTCACAATCCCAAATTATTCATCAAACAGACATTCAGACGCACAAATCATATAAAGAAAAGACTTCTTGTTTTTCTGATGGTGGTGATTGACGAACGTTGCCACCCTTGTATGATCTTCCTATGGTAAGTACAATGCAAGGACTTCCAGCCCTTGATTGCAATGTGCCCTTAGGATTCAAAACCACTCCGTAGTTTATCTTCCCTCCGGCCAGACGTTGCTCCACAACCTCTGTGAAGAAGTTTGCAAACAAACTTCAAACTCAGAAAATACTTTTCTGAAATACTTCAAGTATTATTGATATTCAACAATGTTCAAGCGTATGGATTACATTGAGAGCCCATGTATTTATAGGCTTTGGGAACTAAACTAGCCGTTACAAAACAACCAACTAATACACGTGGATTAACTAAACAAAACAAAAACATATTCAGAAGCTCAACACTTAGTCGATTTCCTGACTTTTATAGACTGGTGACTGACCCTCCTTTAGCTTGTTCCACAGACTTCCTGGTGCACTATTAACAGCACCCTTGGCCCTTGGTGGCTTGGCCCATGTGGTGAGATGCCATTCCAGCCTTCCTTCCGGTCCAAGTGTTTCCGGTCTGAGTTCAGGCGGTTCATCAAGGTCAGCTGTTCGACAGGCCACTTTGTTGCTCTGTTTTCTGGTTCTGTCTGACCTGTTGAGCTCTTGCTGCTGGATTTCGTGGCGAGTTGGGTTCCCTTGCTTTGGTCATATGTTCTTGGCTCCATGAGTGATTGTTGAGGCGTATCCATGGTAGTCCTTTGTGTCTCACATGCATTTGGCGTAGAGGTCAAATCCAGTGTGCTGTTTTGTTCTTGCATCTCCTCTGTACAGGCCTTGACCTTTGATACTTCAGTTCAGTAGTATGATTGTGAGTGACGAATTGCTAGAATTGATGGTCAATACCTAAAACACAATCGTAGCTGGAATGTTTGATGATTTTCGATGATAATGATAGGTTCAATTTCAGAATATTTGATACTTTTTACAATATTGAGTGATTCATAGCTTCAATTTCTTCAACTGAATTTAAATGGATAATCTTTTGGAATTTCGGAGTGAAAAAAAAAAGAAAAACAAAATGAGAGAGAAAGGATCTAACAAGTTTTAGGTGAAAATGAATAAAAAAAAAAGATTTTGCTTTAAAAAAGGCATTATTAAACTTTGCCACTTTTTTATTTTATTGTCACCCCTTATATATTGAATTTTCAAGATTACTTCTGATTACTTTTCAAACCTTCAATTTCTAACATCTCTTTAAAAAACTCTCTCCGAACACTCATTAAACTAAAACAAGTTAAAACTAAAAATCGAATTACAATGGCCAACTAGAATGAGCATCAATATGATTGCGGAATCAATATGATTGTGTTAAAATTTGATACATGTTCACTCTTTTGGCTATAACTTCAAGATCGTTTAAAATTTGTTTGTATTGAAATTTCAAACATGTTCAATCTTTTGGGTATAACTTTTTATAAAAAAATTGTATTAATACAACGTTTGCGGCATTAAAAAATAGACTTCAAGAGTTTCTAACGACATATTATATGCCCAATTTTGACAATCGAGCGAGAAATGACAACCGTTTAAAGTTTACAGTGATTTCTAACATTCAGTCGCGTGCAACCGAACTACGGTATGGTCGCGTAAAACGCGCGACTCCACCGCGGTCCAATCGCGCGTTTTATGCGACCATACTGTGGTCCAATCGCGCGTGACTGAATGTTAGAAATCACTGCAAATTTTTTTAAACGGCCGTTATTTCTCGCTCGATTGTCAGAATTGGCCATATAATATGTCGTTGGAAAGCTCTTGAAGTCTAATTTCTAATGCCGTAAACCTTTCATTGATAAGATTTTTCTATAAAACGTTATTGCCAACAGATTGAACATGTATCAAATTTCAGCACAAATAAACTTTAAACGATCGTCATTTCTCGCTCGGTTATCAGAGTTGGGCATATAATATATCATTGGAAATATCTTGAAGTTTAGGTTCTAGTGCCGCAAATATTACAGTAACATGATTTTCCTATCAAAAGTTTCAGCCAAAAGAGTGATTATGTATCAAATTTCAACACAAAACGTGTGATTAGGTTTATTTTTCAATTTCAAAAAATTATTTTTTTAAAAATTAATAGTTTTTATTTAAATTTAATTATTATCAATAAATTTAGTTTAATAATAATAATAGTTGATTTTATAATTATAAATAGATTAAAGAGCATTTTAGTAATTTTATTAAAAAATGGGTGGCGATATAATGAAAGGGTGACCAAGTTTAAGGATTGGGTAAAAAAAAGTAGTAGAGAGAAAGAAACACCTAATGTGGTGCTTCGGAACAAGTATTTCATTTCAAAATATTTTCAAAATATGGATTTCAATTATGAAATCATAGATGAAGAATTTTAGAATGACAAGGTTTGGACAGTTATTCTCAAATCTCAACTTTAACTATTTTAAAAATTATGGTGGAATTTGATCTAAATCCAAATTTAAAATTTTTTGATTTGCCAAACAAAAAGATTGAGCCAATTCCAAATTTACCAATGAAATCATTGTTCCCAAATATGGTATAATAGATTTTTGTATGTACATTTATCTTTAAAGTAGATTTATGTATAGTATCAATTATTTAAATTTATAATAAAATACTAATATCCTAAAATATAAGAAAATCATATGAAATGCATCTTAAATATAAAAATGGAATTACTTATTTTCTTATTTGCTTTTTGTGGATTTAGTAACAAAAAAAAAAACAATAAATGTCCCTATAAATGCCACTATAACTATGCTTTAGTGGTATTTTAATTAAATGGCACTAAGTAGGGGTGTTCATTATCAGGTACCTGGCATTTTAGGTACCCGGATAGTTGAGTACCTATTTTAACGGCCCATGTTCCAGCTTAATTTATAAATCAGGTCGAGACACCGGGTACCCGATTTTGTTTGTGTTATTTTTTGGCATAATTTTTGAGGCGTTGTACTAAAAGATCACAATAAATTAAAGGGATATTATCAATGGTACCCTTGTATTATAGCAATTTATCAATGGTACCCCCGTTAATTCCAAATGGTACCCCCCAAACTATATCGCTAATTACAACCGTGACACTATTGTACTTTTTTTCGTTAAATGCCCGTTAAATATTGAATTTAACCTAACCATGGTTAGTTTCTAATTCTTTATATACCCAGGTGCATCACTTCAAACACACGTATCTTCTTCTTCCCTTTTCCCTCTCCTCTTCCTTCTCTCCTTCCATGGCTGCTTCCTCAAGGAACTCATCATTCTGCGGTAAGGTGTATTCCGGTACTACCAAAAGATGACATGGAAGCCCTAACGTTAATTCCATTGAAGTTGGTGATAGCTGAGTAAGGTTAAAGAAATATTACTATGACCCAACAAAGTTCTATGATATTAGGGTTTCGGGTTCAATTAACAATCTGGAAAGAATCTACTACAAATGTATGTCGTGCCAAGCATTTGAAGGGGGTTATGATGTTGATTTGAAGGAAAACATTGAGGAAGCTGCACCTCCAGAGGTACAAGGAGCTGCTCCTGTAATGTTGAATGGCGAACAATTTAATAAACTCAAAGCTACTGTTGAAGGGTTGTCCAAGAAGGTTGATAGCTTACTTAAGGTTCTGGTTTTCATGAAATTTGTTGTAATGTTCTACCAAATATTGGTTTTTCTTGCGATTGTAAAGTAAGATTATAAGCCTTAAAATAGTTTCTATCTATGTAAGCTTAGGTATTATGTTGGTTCTTGCCATGTAAAAGTAAGATTGTACTTTATCTTTCTTTCCAAAAGCACATGTTCATTACCAATATGCATACCAAGTTTGAGCTGTTCATCCATAATCATACATAATTCATAATCATAACACATAATCATACATTACTACTGTTCATATGAGAATTAAGCTGCTGTTCATCCATAATCATACATTACTTATACAAAAGAGGATTAGTAATTATAATCGCAAGAGGATTAATCTACTGTTCATCCTAATTAAGTCAAAAGTTAAGTAATTACAATCACATAACACAAATACTATTCAATTTGCTTTGCTCTTTCCCTTCTTTGATGATGCCTTCTGCTTTACTACTGACGTTCCGTTGCTCTTGGAAGTTTAAGCATCATCAGTGTTTCTTGCTGCCTTTTGTTTTTTTGTTGCCCCTCCCTTGCAAGTGGCCTTGTTGTGACCAAAATCTCCTCACTTCCACATTTTATTGTCTTGATCCTCTTTCCCTTCCTCTCTTCATCATCACCTCTCTTTCTGTTCCTATAAGGCCTACAAACACCTCTTTTGAGCACAAGAGGTAGTATAGTAGGGTGTTCAGTAGCTGGCCAATTATCCTGGTCAGAGATAGGTTTAATGCTGTGACGATAGGCCAACTTATATTTCTCTACTGAATACCAATCATGAACCAATGATTGTGGATCAAGACCTTCATGAAGAATGGCTCTCATTGCATGCCTATATGGTATGCAAGTGAGTTGCCACACATTGCAAAGGCATGTGTGTTGGTTCAAACTGACAGATAGAGTTGATTTACCCTCCACCACCGCATACTCCTCTGGACTAAATATGAAAGCCCTGCAAGACCTACTCTCATTGCACAATACTTAAACTCTCTTCACAAGTTTGGACACAGCCTCTCCCAATCTTCACACTTCTACCTCCTTGCAGCTAACCTAACCATTGTCACTCTCCTAATTACCTCTAACAAACTTAACACTGTCTTGCACCTGTCAGTTCCTAGGGTTGCATTGAAGCTTTCCAAAAAATTTGTCTTGTTAATGTCACACTTCAATTCAGGATCAAATTTATGTTTTGTCCATCTCTCATGTGGACCCAAATCAGCAGGCCATTTCCTTGTTTCAGGTTTGTTTTTTTCAATCTCATTCATGGCCTTTGCAAATGTGAAGGTTGAGAAGGCCCCACATGCTAGCCAAAACAGTTGCCATAACTTAGGTCCAGGAAAACACTTCTTCCAGTTGGCACTAAGGTGTCTGCAACAATACCTTCTTTGCACCTTAGGCCACAAATCATTGAGAGCCTTGTCAATTCCCTACATTTGAAAACAACATATTAAGATTAGGTTTAGAAGATTATGCATAATCAATGAAATACTAAGTAACAAGTGTTCTTACCTTCTGCTTGTCAGATATTATTCACCAATTGTCTCCCCTGTTACTTGGTGCAAGTACATGTTTAAGACGCCAAATTAAGAACTTCCGACTCTCTTCATCTTCACATGAAACAATACCCATGCCACTGGAAACATTTCATTGTTGCCATCAAGGGCAATTGCAGATAACAAAACACCACCATAATTACCCTTTAAATGAGCCCCATCCACTCTAATAACACTTCTACAACCAGAAAAAAGGGCATCCAGAGATACCTTGAAAGATACAAAAATGCTCATAAATACTAGGGGTCTATCAGGATGTGTAGGGGGATACCAAGCACAATTTGCATATGAACCCTCTTTTTTGATTTGATAACATCACAATAAGATGGCAATGCACTATATGATGTATCATTCCCACCATTAATGATACTCAAGGCCATGTTCCTCACCCTATACAAGCTTGTTTGTGCCATTTCAACACCATATCTGGACCACAAAAGCTCATTCAAAGCCTTACCTGGGATGTCATTATTAGCCCTTATGTCCTCTAGTAAGGCATAGCATGCCCACTTCACTGTTACCATAGAGTTTTTGGTTTCTAACCCCAAGCATGTGTGTTTAGCATTTTGAATTTTTTTGATAGCCCAAGTAACACCATCAGGCAGCCTAGAAGCATGCAATCTCCACTCACAATTTACTTTATCAACAATCACTGAAAAACCAGATTGTATGCAATAATCCCTAATCACATCCCTCAAATGTTGCTTATCTGTAAACAATTGCCACTCCTTAATCATAATGTTCCCAAAACCTTTGTCTGTGTATAATTCCCCTTTCTTATACAACTTAGTCAAATTATTATCAAAGTCATCACATTGATCATCCCAAACTGGTCCTTCAAATGGATCAAAATGACCTGCATCAACATCTTCCATCCTAATTCCATCCTCTACCTCAGCCTCTTCACCACTATCAACCAAAGACACATTATCACTATCACTACTATGGAATGACATGGTTGGACTGAAAGATTCTTCATCACTCTCATTGAGCAAGGATCGTGTTCCAGATGCAGCAGTAGCCTCCTTATTCTGTTGCATTAGTCTTGCAGAGTTTCTAATAACTGCCTTCTTAATTCCCTTTCTTTTCATAGTGGTGTTTGGGATTTATTTATTCAAACTAGAATTTTTTTTAGCAGTTGTCTTTGGGGTTTTGTTTAGAGTTTTCTTTTGTGTTTTCTTTGGTGTTGTCTTCTCCACATTACCTTCATCATTACCTTGACTCTAGATACTATCATTTGCTTCATCATTAACTTCATCAGCTGGGTTCATCTCATTCAATAACTCAGCATTTTCAATGATAACATCATTGATGTTGCCAGGGGATGGTGGGTTTATCTCAACATGTCTGCTACTCCTTCTCAAAACAAGAAATTTGGGCCTAACTAGGTCGACATCTTCAACAAAAACTTCTGTCTCTTTACCCTTGTACAAAAATTTCAACACCACACTATCATCCATTTAAAATCTATTAACACAAAAAATAAAAAAATGAATCTAACATCAATCATCCAATGCCCAAAACATTCAAAATTTAAAAAAGCCCTAATTTTTAGGGTTTATTTTTTACATAAACGACTCAGAACACTTTTAAACCACATAATTCAAGAAAAAACCCTAATGATCGCAACATTTAAGACGATAAAATAAAAAAAAATGCGACATTATACTCGACATTTAGACCAATAACTCAAACAACCCAACATCTTGAATCTACAGAAAAAAATGAGGAAAGATTAGGGAACTTATCAACGTCAAGAAAAGCAGCAATGAGGAAGATGAAGCTTTAGCAATGGCGTAATCAACCCAAGAAGATGATGATGAAGACAGAGTAAGCAAGTACGGGTTAGGAGGAAAAAGGAAGAGGGAAAGCAAATGAATTAGAAAGTAACCATGGTTGGTTTTTTGTAACATTTAACGGGCATTTAATGGAAAAAAGTATAATAGTGTCACGGTTGTAACTAGCGATATAGTTGGGGGGTACCATTGATAATATCCCTTAATTAAATAATCTTGTATTTGAAGAAATTGGAGTTATAGGTACTGGAAATTTATTGGTGACATTTGTTATTTTATTCTACTGCTATACTTTTATATCACTAAATCACATATACTTCTATATCCCATTTCCCATTATTGATATATATCATGCTACTTACAGTTGAGTTTCATCAGCAGGGTCCATTTGAAACCCTTAAAAAAAATTCCCTCTTTAATAGCGAGTCAACGGGTGCCCGCTAAAAACTATGTTTCTGCCCACACTAGTGAAAAAAACCAGATCTGTTGCGTAACATATTTTGCGGTTATATAATAGACGCAGCATAAAATAATTAGGAAAAAAAATATGGAGCATATGCTGCGGTTTTCCAAGAACCGCAGCACATAACTGTTTAAAAAAATTGCAAATTCAAAAATGTTGAATATATACTGTGGTTCCTAAAGAACCACAACAAATAATCTTACAAATGCTCCGGTTCCACATAGCCCGCAGCATAAAGTGTTATTTTTAATTAAAAACCCGTCTTTTAACGTTCATAAACCCACAAAGCTCTATTATACTTTCATAAACCCACGAACAAGCTACTATTTCATCTCTTGTTCATCTTCTTCTTCGACGAAGCTCTACTGTTCATAAACCCACAAAGCTGCTCTGTTCATCATCTTCTTTTCGCACACGAAGCTCTACTATTCACAAAGCTGCTCTGCTCTACTATTCATCTTCAAAACGCACGACATTTTATTGTTCTTCAAAACCCTTTGAAACCTTTAAGAATTTGGTCTTGTTCATCTTCAAAACCCACAAAATTAAGGTCTAATTTCTCTTTTAATTTCTTAAACCTTTAAGTTTTGCAAGCTATTCAAAACACTCAAAATTTAGGGCTAATTCTTTTATACTAATTTTGTTTTTGTTTTTCATTGTAGATTACATAACCCATGAAATCAAGGTAATTTCTATTTATTCTGTTAATTTGCAAGTTCATATTTTTATTGTTTTACTTGTAAGTGCTAAAGATATCAATTATTTGTGAATTTTTACATTTTTCAAGTTTATGTAATTAATTTGTTAATTATTTGTGTATTTTGTTAAAAATGTGGTTATTTATTATACTTAAGTTTTCAATGGTTAGAATTAGAATACATTTTAGGGTTAAATGATTTAATTTTTTTATTTATATTTTGAATATGATTTTATTTACAACGTAGTGGTTAATATTGAAGTATGAAGTATGAAGTATGAAGTACAGAATTAGAATATGTTTGGTTATATAGATTTAGAATATGAAGTATATGAAGTATGAAGTATACAATGTTAATTATTCTACATGATTTTATTATAGAATACAATGTAGTGCTTATGTAAAATTAGAATATGAAGTATGTATATTTAGGGTTAAATATATTTGGTATAAATAAGTATATATTTTTAGGGCTAAATATGTTTGGTATAAATAAGTATATATGTTAAAAAATGATTATTAATTTTGTTTTGAATTAATTTATCACACTTAGGATGACAAAAGATCATTCTTAGATGTATGGAAGCATTGAATCGTCAGAATTTCTTGATGGGGCATTAGAATTCTGTAGTATTGCCGTTGAACATCAAGTTAGGACGGAGGAGTTGGTTTCCATTGCCCATGTGTCAAGTGTGGCAATGTATCAAAGGTAAAATACTTTCGATATCCTTAGGGAGAACATTCTTCGACGTGAGTTTAGGCTTGAATATCATGTTTGATTTTGCATAGTGAGGACGGAGTTTACAAAGAAAAGTGTTGTTGAGGATGTCAATGTGGATGTTAATGAGGATTTCAATGAGAATGTAGATCGTGTTGATGGGTATGAGCAAGATGAAGAGAATGTCGATGAGCATGTAGATCGAGTTGATAAGATGATGGAGGGAGTCGAGGATGAGTTAGGAAACGTTCTTGTGTTTTTTACTTGTTGAGAGAGGCTTCTCAAAAGCCTTTGTACCCCAGATGTACAAAGTTCACCAAACTAACAGTCATGTTGACAATTTTCAACATTAAGTCAAAGTTCAATTGGAGTGACACTAGTTTCACAATGTTATGAGAAGCATTAGGTGAGATGCTTCCTGATCGAAATGAAATTCCAAAGTCAACATATTATGCCAAAAAGCTCATATGACCTTTCAGCTTAGAGTACCAAAAGATTTATGCGTGTTCGAATGATTTTGTATTGTATCGGAATGAAAATGAGAACTTAGAAGAGTGTCCTAGTTGTGGGTTATCGCGTTACAAGCGTAAACGGGCTCGGGATGCTAAAGGGTCCTCGGCTAAGGTATTGTGGTATCTTTCAATAATACACTAGTGGAAAAAATCTCATTTGCTGCGGTTTTTTAGCTATTATTTGCAGCGGTTTTGGCCCCAAGCAATAGAGATAGCAGCAAATGGCCTATTTTAAATGCTGCGGTTAAAAACCGTAGCAAGAAAGGGCATTATTTGCTGCGGTCAGCATAAAACCGCAGCAAATAAGGAGTAGTATTTGGTGCGGTCAATAGCATAACCGCAGCAATTATTCTGGGTTTGGAGGCACTCCACAGGCCGCGAAGTGTTACGCGTGGCGCGGAGCCTGGTCTGTCTGATTTAGATTTTTTTTTCACTTTTTTTTAAAAAAAAATACTTATTTGCTGCGGTTTTGAGGCTGACCGCAACAAATAGTTCGTATTTTTTTTTTCTTGTCGTTTTATATTAATTATAATCCAGTAATAATTTACAATGTAATAACAATGATTAATCCAATAATAATCCAATGATACTCACAAATAATCACCAATAATCTCTTTGTAATAATAAACTCTCGATCGTATATATAATATAATATTATGTACGTATATATATATATATATATATATATATATATACATATATATATATATATATATACATATATATATATATATACATATATACATATATATATATATATATATATACATATATATATATATATATATATATATACATATATATATATATATATACATATATATATATATATATATACATATATATATATATATATATACACATATATATATATATATATACACATATATATATATATATATATACATATATATATATATATATACATATATATATATATATATATACATATATATATATATATATACATATATATATATATATATATGTATATATATATATATATATATATATATATATAAAATATACATTAAAGTCCTAAAAAATCTATACTAACTACAATTTATCAAGAACAAAAATTAGCAAGATACGCGGCAATCTTGTCTTTTAATTCGCGCATCTCTCCACTTCTTAGAGAGCGTGTTTCCCTCGGAATGTCGTATAAAAACCTATAATATAATATAAAATTAAAAGATTAATAAACATTAGATTTTACTAATTTTAATAATTAAAAAATTAAAAAATACTTACGACATCTATATTATCGACTCCAAAATCCTTCACGGATTTATAATATCGTCCATGTACTTCAGCGTATAGTAGCCGCAATCAACGGAAGTAGAAGGTTGTTGAAAGCACTAAGAGAAAATAGATGTTAGTGCCAAAAACGTTTAAAAACCTTCAAAATCGCAACTTAACACGTAATTTCTAGCATAGGACTATAATTCTCAATTCTAAGAACTTCCACACAATAATATATACCAAGTTTCGTGTGCCAAGTTTCGTGCAAAACATACCAAGTTTTACTTTACGCGCAAAAGTGCCAAAAACGCTTAAAAACGCTTAAAATCGCAACTTAACACATAATTTCTACCATATGACAATTATTTTGAATTCTAACCACTTCAACACAATAATATATACCAAACCATGTTGTATGCCATGTTTCGTGCAAATCAAACCATGTTTGAGCTACTTTACGCGCAAAAGTGCCAAAAATGCTTAAAAACACATAAAATCGCAACTTAACGCCTAATTTCTACCATATGACAATGATTTTCAATTCTAACCACTTCAACAAAATAATATATACCAAATAATGGTTTATGCCAAGTTTCGTGCAAATCAAACTAAGTTTGAGTTACTTTACGCGCAAAAGTGCCAAAAACGCTTAAAAACGCATAAAATCGCAACTTAACGCCTAATTTCTACCATATGACAATGATTTTCAATTCTAACCACTTCAACACAATAATATATACCAAATAGTGTTGTGTGCCAAGTTTCGTGCAAAACAAACCAAGTTTGAGCTACTTTATGTGCAAAAGTGCCAAAAACGGTTAAAAACCTTTAAAATCGCTACTTAACACTTAATTTCTACCATATGACAATGATTTTCAATTTTAACCACTTCAACACAATATTATATACTAAATAGTGTTTAGCCATTTGCAATCTTGAGAGAGATCTTTTAGCTACGTTCAACATCTCTCCTCTCACCCAATGTCACTAGGACCTATAATTACAAATGGGCTTTTGAAAAAGCAGAATTGGTCCTTCTGCAGGTTTAGAATGATTGGGTCCTCCTCACTTATGCGAGATGCACAAGTGTGCAGCCATTCGCAATCTTGAGAGAGATCTTTTAGCTCCGCATCAGTCAAAATTGGAGTGCTTGGCATCGATTTTGACCCAGTCGACACCTTTGCTGAGGAACCGATCTCTCTCCAAGATCCCTGTGGACTCTTTTGCTATTTCAATTTATACAATTAAATTAGTGTAAGCATGCAATTAAAAAAATAAAAATCAATAAGGTACAAATGATTCTTACCATGTTAGTGAATCGGACCCAAGCATATGGCCATGTGACGAAACTACCTAGGGCGTCTGATAGTTTCTCAAGGCTCCATTCTGGCATTGGAACCGGGAGTGAGAAATCTTCAAACCCCTTTACAATAGTTTCCACGGTCACACTGATGTGGCCACTTGTAACAGGCATCAAAATGCACTGTTTGGCTCTCTTTGGTTGGCTGGGCCACACCATGTGCAACCTCAGTTAAGTTGCCATCACTAGCAACACCTAACTGAGGTAGCAAAAGAGAACAAGGAGTCGTCTCCTAAAAATTGTGTCGTTTAGTATAATAAGCATCATAATAAAATATTAATACGCGTTGCAATTGAAATTAATAAGTGCTTATATATTTAAAAACTATGTACCTGTAGCATTGGCTCCGGAGTTGGCTCCGAATTTTGAGCAACGGAGTTTATGGTCTCCGGTGCGGGTTTTTCCCCTTCAGGGAAAGTAATGGGCTGGGGTGCTACGGGGGTAATGGGCTCGGGTGTTAGCTCGACCAAAGCATTAGGATCCCCATGTTGACTTTCCTGATCCTCGACAATCAAGTTCGCCAAGTCAACAATGGGTGATCCCATCTTCTGAAACACGACGGCTAGTTTGGCGAGAACGTCCTTCGTAAGTAAATCAAAACCAAAGAATACAAAACAAATCAAGAATATAATTAATTATTTCAAAACTCACCACAACATCAGCAACTTTCTTCGTTCCCGAATCATTAATGGTAAATTTACCATTTGCATCTCGGGAATGAAGCCCGCAATACCAATCACGCACCCGATCTCCTGCAGTATTATTCACGGATGCGGAGGTAGTCGTAGATGAGGGCGTGCATGAACTTTGATTGGGGTATAAACCCGTATGCACCCACTCTTTTCGGACCTCATCGTACGTTTTTTGGCCCAAGCGATGGTAAAACTTCCTTTTTCTTGCAGAATCAGAAGCTTTACCACGCTTTTCCTAATTGATCAATAGAAATCGAATGTCATGTATTAGTTTAATGACTAAAGCAAACAAAGTAAATTCAAATCAAAAACTATAATATAATATGAAATACTTACAACTTCTATGGGAGTTGTTCTTTTGGCAACAAAGGCCTCCCAATCCCTCTTCGATATGTGACCTCATATTTCGTAGGGCATCTTCGAAGGTGCTTGCTCTCTACCTTTGTTTCCCGTTTTGACCTTTTTGGTCTTACGGGCACGCCTCTTCGTAATCCAGCCAGTTACTAGCTTGGATTTGAAATCTCTGAATCTTTCAGCAACAGTTGAAAGAAACACATTCTTCTTGTCCTCATCGCTCTCGATGTGGAAAAGATTCTACAAAAAAAGTTATATTTATTACTGTCAATTAAATTAATTTTAAAATGAAACTAAATGAGTAAAAATAGTAAAGTTGCTTACCACAGTATCATTCCATAGAGAGTTCTTCAGAACCTCTGGAACCTCGTTCCATGCGTGCAATATGGAAATCTTGCGGATACATAGGCCCACTTGTTTTCCATATTGCCTACGCCATTTTCCGCAGGGTTGACCAATGCATTGTATTCCAAATGCATGAGTTCTGTGACTTTGAGGTTTTTCGTAGGACCTCGCCCTTTTCTTTTCTTACTGGTAGTGGGAGCATCCATTGGAGGGGCGTCTTCAGTCTCAAAATCATTGTCAATTGGTGGAGCGTCTTCAGCCATACGCTCGTACCTCACAATTTGGTCCTCTTCACTGTTGTAACTACGATGCTCATTATCCGAGGTCTCAATCTCGGGGACAATTTTGTCTCTAAATAGATGCATTGTATATCAGTACCTGAAAGAGTATGAATGGAAATATATTAGGACATAGGCTAAGTAATATTAAGAATATGACTATGATTTACAATTCTAATACGTTCAACACAATAATATATAACAAATAGTGTTCTACGCAAAGTTTCATGCAAAAAAACCAAGTGCCAAAAAAAGTATCAAAAGCTTTAAATTCATACCTTGTGAATCACTTAATTCAAATGTATTCCTTCCGTGTGATTTACACGCATATAACCAACATCTACATCATCTTGATCCAATGATTTGGGATTGATGAAGGAAGGGGAGTCTCAAAAGCTTCATATTCTTCCTCATCCTCAACATCACCTATACCAAGGATGCTTCTTTTTCCCGGTACAACAATAGACCATTTTTTATCAGACGGGTCTACAATGTAGAATACTTGCTTGGCTTGTGTGGCTAGTATGAATGGCTCCTAACTATCACGCAAACGAGTTAAGTCTACAAGAGTAAATCCACAAGGGTTGTCATTTTTTATGCATCGTCAATTATTATCTACGCACATACATTTGAAAAGACCAATATTGAAAGTAGAGTAGTCAAGCTCCCTATTTCATGTACCCGCCCGTAGTATACCAATTTAGCATCAACCGACGCTTGATCCTTTGCTCTCGCGTAAAATGTAGATGACGCCAAAATAGAAACCCCATTATTCTATAGATAAGATGACTTCTTGTCTTGACCCTCAGTCCAAAATGTGAAGCCATTGACATCGTAACCCTCATATTTGTTGACATCATCACGTGGACCAAAAGCTAACCACTTAACAATTTCGGATACACCCTTGAGTTCTTCGCATATAACTCGATTATGAAACCAATTAATAAACGTCTTGTTATACAACTGCATCAATGCCCTATCTCCTTTAGAAGGATGTTTTGCGCGCAATATATCAAAATGCTCACTCAAAAAAGGATGAACTTCCGGAATATGATGCAACACATACAAGTGTGCTTGCAGAAGGCTGTCTCGAGGAGGTGTGACCAATTTGGATCCAATTGTTCCTTTTCCCTCAAGCCTTCCTTCATGTCTAGAGGTGGGAAGTCCAATAGGCTTTGCCATGGCCAAATACTCGGCTATAAAGTTACTAATCTCATCGCTCACAGTGCCTTGAATCATACTCCCCTCGGGTTGTGCTGGATTCCTCACCATGTTTTGTAAAACACCCATGTGTCTTTCAAAAGGATAACACCACCTTAAAAAAACTGGACCCATAAACTTGATCTCACGAACGAGATGGACAATAAGATGAACCATTATGTCAAAGAAAGAAGGTAGAAAATACATCTCAAACTTGCATAAAGTTACAATCATGTCGAGTTGAAGTGCATCAAGTTTAAAGAAATCAAGAACTTTACTACAAATTGTGTTGAAGAACGAATATAGCTCCGTAATAGCATATCTCACATGTTTTGGCAGTATTCCACGAATTGCAATTGGTAAGAACATTTGCATCATTACATGGCAATCGTGAGATTTCATGCTTCCCAATTTCAGCTCACCATTTATGCTCACAAATCTATTCATGTTGAATGAGTACCCAGACGGAACCTTAATGCCATACAAAGACTCACAAAATGTCCGCTTCTCTGCTTTGGACAATGTGTAGCAAGCTGGAGGCAAATAAACTTTGTCATTACTCATCTTCTTCTTACGGCCACAAACTTCATCAGCTCTATTTCTTTTCTTACTCACCTTAACATGTGCCCACAACTCCGGACGAAGACCCTTACTGAAACAGCCCAAACCAGCGTAAACAATAAATATTTATTGTATACAAAGCACAGCGGAAGACTTATAGAAGTGTGGGCTGAATCCGACCTGTGGTTCGACAACCACAGCAACCAATATCAGAGTATTTAAAAATATTATATAACTGTAATACAATTATTTACAACTCAGTTATAAACTAAATTAATACATTATAAAATATCCATTTTTTTTATACAAAGACATGATTTGTCAAAATATCATTATAAGTTAACCTTTCGAAAACGATGTCCTCGCTATCGCAACACATGACACATAAATGAGCAGCACATCCATCTGCACTAAAGATGGCAACCTGAAAGTGGATCCACCCCCTGTAAGAGATAGACCCTATAAAAAAAACGGTCAACAATTGCATTGTTGAGTAATCCAATAAACTATTACATTTATAAACAAATCCAAATTCTTTTAAAAGACCGTCTGATTTACATAAATACGGTTATGAACCTTTAGTTCATAACGAATTAAAATACGGCTATAACTGTACAAGTTAATAGCAAAAATCAAAATGCGGCTATTACTTTAGAAGTCAATAGCGAAACAATACGGCAAATGAAAAATATGATATCATTTGCGAAACAAACAAAAATTTATATACCAAACGTATTTATTCAAAACTCATATTAAATCAATAATTTAACAGCACTTTAAAACGTGGGAATATATGGACCGTCAGGAAGTAGGCTTGATCTAAATCCTGAGAACACGGGTGATCGTCATCACCGAAAATACGGTTCTTCCAAGAACGAAACGGGATCGGGGGCTCGAGACCGATCCGAATAACCATTACCTATTATCAAGCTATAGGATTTCATAATAATCCGGATATACATATCCGTTGCCAATTCCCAAAAACGGACATTTTTCAATGTCGAACATTTCAATATAAAACAAAACAATAATTCAATTGATTTTCTTTGAAATCAACAATCATACCTCCTTTTCATAATACAATATTTCAAGACTCGTATTTTATAAATTAGTAACATACAAAACATGCTTTTGTAATCTCATTAAATAAATACAATATTTAAAAGCTCATATATAAAAACGTATGAACATTCAAAACATAACTTGAACTTTGAAATACTTGAATTTAATTTAAAAGATAGGATAGTAGTTTGCTTGTGGATTACCTTCCTACACCATGAATAACAATCACTAATTAAAATACCAATCAATTCATATGTTCCCAAATTTATACTTGAACCAAACACGCATATTATTCAATTAAGATCCATAACCCAACAATACCAATCCATAAAGGGAAAACAATAAACCTAAGTTAATCTCAATTACTCAATAAGTAACCTTAAACCACCAATTTATTTTATACTTCCTAATCCCACATAATAAATTCCATTTTAGTACCATAACAGGACACTTGTTAGTATCATACGAACTCATTTTGGGGCGATTCAAGTGCCTACGTGATCGCGACTCGAAGCTCTACAAATATCATGCAGACACCAAAACCCAAAAACAATCAAAACTATCCCAAAATAACCAAAACAGAAGGTTCTCATTGATTTCACGACAGCCTGCTGGTATGTCATTGTTTTGAACATAACTCTCTCATACAAACTCATCTTGGGGCGATTCAAGTGTCTACGTGATCGCGACTCGAAGCTCTACAAATATCATGCAGGCACCAGAACCCAAAAACAATCAAAACTATCCCAAAATAACCAAAACAGAAGGTTCTCATTGATTTCATGACAGCTTGCTGGTATGTCACTGTTTTGAACATAACTCTCTCATACGAACTCATCTTGGGGCGATTCAAGTGTCTACGTGATCGCGACTCAAAGCTCTACAATTCTCATGAAGACACTAAAAGCTAAAAACGAACATAAAAATACAGAAAATCGCAAAACAGTAGGATCCCTTTTCGATCTGAAATTTCAGAATCCATATTACATACTTTGATACTAGAAAATTAAACCCAAATAACCATTACTAATCAACTCTAGCAAGAACCAAATTACTAATTAAACTCATATACTCTAATTAAATTCAAGTTGATACCCAAATTGAATCCGCATACCAAACTACTTAAAAACATTCAATTAATACTTAAAAGGAATAGTTTGTGGATTACCTCAATCACCATTGGAGGACCCTTCAACTTTCAATCTTGATGAACTTCAATTTGAGTCACAAAATTCCCAAATCAATTTACAAAATCCTAACATTTAAATTTGAAAACAAAACAACAAAAGAAGGAAAAGTGGTTACCAACAATAAAGGAAGGAGGAGAAGTGGTTGCTGTTGGTGGTGGAGCTCGTGGCTGGGCTGCCGGTTGATGGTGGTGTTCGTGGGTCAGCCGTGAGTGAGGGAGAAAGGAGTAAGGTAGCTGATTTTGTTTTTGTGTTTGAAAATGAAGGAGTAAGGGTAATGGATGAGGATAAAGAAAGATATGGAGAAGGGGTGTGTCGGTTTATTTGTGGTAAAATGGGTTTTTATTTTTAGCTTTGACCCATAAAATTCTATTGAAGCCGTCTCATCGTAAGACAGTCTTATATAAAACGTGTTGTAAGGGTACAATAGACGATTTATAAAATAAGTAATTGGTAGTATGAATAAGAATTGCATTTACGAATTTATTTTTCAATACTTTATTTAAATTTATTTTTATAAAGATAAGATAGTAATCAATTAATAAAATATAATTAAAATACACTTTTATCGAAGTAATCTTTATACGAATTTTACACATTAAATAAAATATACCTTTTTCTTGAAAATATTAACAAATGAAATACTTGAGTCAAGATTATCAAAATAATAATATTATTACTCGAATTAACATACTTGATAACCCCAATCAGCTTAAGCACTTATAATTAAGCTTTATTAAATGTAGTCTATTTCATTCTCCCCTACTTAAAATAATTTCGTCCCCAAAATTATACATACTCTTCTGATCACCCTTAGCCATAACGTATAACTCAAATTTCGTGAAATGAGAACCAAATAAACTGTAGTTACTCCCCAGCTTTGATTCAAGACATACTATACCTACACACTTTCGATCATATGAGATGAATTACATATTGGTAACACAACTAACCTCAATTGAATTACTTCAAACCTTTAAATTTGAAACTTCAACCTCGATTTACTTTACGTAATCGTTCACATGTACTTTAAATCAACCACGTTACTTCAAAATCTTTTATACCTTTAATTACACATTTTGTCATTTCAACCTTTGAGATATTGAATCATCAACTTACTTGTTGTTTCCCAATTACAATTAAATTTCTTATTAAAACTCTTGTAACTCCCGAGATACTTTGAGATGAATACCTTAAGTCATTTATTAAATCTCATATTCATTAAAGATATCCACAATCATTTTTCTATAAACTTTAAATAACTCAAAACTCGATCATTGCCAACTTACTTCGAATTATAACATTTATAACCATACTCTTCATTTAACGCTTAAAACTTCAAATTCCATAAGAAATCCATCCGAAATAACTTCAATAACCTTTAAACATTCAAATTCATATTTTGTTTTAAACCATTATTCTATTATACTCACGTTTTACCATTAATAGTTTCATACAATCCCAATTTTTTTTAACCTTTAATAACCAAACATTTCCTCACTTACAAGTCAAAATTATTACAATTTAAGTATTCTTTAAACTTCCAATTGATCCCTTTTTTCTTAATTCACATTTTGCCATCAATAAAACCTTTATAGCGTCCCAAAGTTATCATTTATTCATTAAAAACCGTTGAAAGCTTTCTCAATCATGATTTTACATTATCCTCAACACGTAAAGCCCATTCAGTAAAACTTACTACAACATAACTTTAAGTTACTATTAATTGCATTATCCTTTGTTTCTTTTCGAATAACTTTCCTTAATTAAAATTTCTCATCCCATAATTGAACATGTCACAAATATTTTTTTCTATATTCTTTATTCCTTTATAGATCTTCAATCTTAACACACAATTAACGCACAACTTTCAATATTCCCAAAATTTTTCTTTTAAACTCTTTGCATCGAATCATTCTTGCACAACATCATCGCAATTCTCAATAAGCTTGGTCCTCAACTGCTTTTGCCAGTTATCCGAGTATATATTATATCTTTTGTAAAACAATTTCAAGAATACTTGACTCGAGTATATATATATATTTCAAGTTGAAATTTTGAGATTTTTTTAAAAAAACAACTATTTTTTTATACATGACATGTAAACAATCACACAATATTTCACATAAAATCAAGTAAATACACCAATCAAGATTCAAACGAAAAATTCCCAAATTAACTTTAATATTCTTTAAAGCTCCTTTCACCAAACATCAAAGTTCCAAATTCATAATTTGGACTTAACTCTTGACCTTCGCATGACTCGTACTAAAAGGGGATTCACAACACGTAAGGAAACTTCAAGATTTCCTTAGCACGTAAGCACGTTACATATCACACATATAACACATAGTCACATTAATACTATCCGATTCTCAGAGGATACATCCTAAGACACGACTACCGAGCTCTATCGAATTTTCGAAATTCATTTTTTTTTCCAATGTTTTGTACTCGAATATGAGGATTCGAGTACTCCAGAAACAACTAGGCTCTAATACCAATTGAAACAGCCCAAACCAGCGTAAACAATAAATATTTATTGTCTACAAAGCACAGCGGAAGACTTATAGAAGTGTGGGCTGAATCCGACCTGTGGTTCGACAACCACAGCAACCAATATCAGAGTATTTAAAAATATTATATAACTGTAATACAATTACTTACAACCCAGTTATAAACTAAATTAATACATTATAAAATATCCATTTTTTTTATACAAAGACATGATTTGTCAAAATATCATTATAAGTTAACCTTTCGAAAACGATGTCCTCGCTATCGCAACACATGACACATAAATGAGCAGCACATCCATCTGCACTAAAGATGGCAACCTGAAAGTGGATCCACCCCCTGTAAGAGATAGACCCTATAAAAAAAACGGTCAACAATTGCATTGTTGAGTAATCCAATAAACTATTACATTTATAAACAAATCCAAATTCTTTTAAAAGACCGTCTGATTTACATAAATACGGTTATGAACCTTTAGTTCATAACGAATTAAAATACGGCTATAACTGTACAAGTTAATAGCAAAAATCAAAATGCGGCTATTACTTTAGAAGTCAATAGCGAAACAATACGGCAAATGAAAAATATGATATCATTTGCGAAACAAACAAAAATTTATATACCAAACGTATTTATTCAAAACTCATATTAAATCAATAATTTAACAGCACTTTAAAACGTGGGAATATATGGACCGTCAGGAAGTAGGCTTGATCTAAATCCTGAGAACACGGGTGATCGTCATCACCGAAAATACGGTTCTTCCAAGAACGAAACGGGATCGGGGGCTCGAGACCGATCCGAATAACCATTACCTATTATCAAGCTATAGGATTTCATAATAATCCGGATATACATATCCGTTGCCAATTCCCAAAAACGGACATTTTTCAATGTCGAACATTTCAATATAAAACAAAACAATAATTCAATTGATTTTCTTTGAAATCAACAATCATACCTCCTTTTCATAATACAATATTTCAAGACTCGTATTTTATAAATTAGTAACATACAAAACATGCTTTTGTAATCTCATTAAATAAATACAATATTTAAAAGCTCATATATAAAAACGTATGAACATTCAAAACATAACTTGAACTTTGAAATACTTGAATTTAATTTAAAAGATAGGATAGTAGTTTGCTTGTGGATTACCTTCCTACACCATGAATAACAATCACTAATTAAAATACCAATCAATTCATATGTTCCCAAATTTATACTTGAACCAAACACGCATATTATTCAATTAAGATCCATAACCCAACAATACCAATCCATAAAGGGAAAACAATAAACCTAAGTTAATCTCAATTACTCAATAAGTAACCTTAAACCACCAATTTATTTTATACTTCCTAATCCCACATAATAAATTCCATTTTAGTACCATAACAGGACACTTGTTAGTATCATACGATCTCATTTTGAGGCGATTCAAGTGCCTACGTGATCGCGACTCGAAGCTCTACAAATATCATGCAGACACCAAAACCCAAAAACAATCAAAACTATCCCAAAATAACCAAAACAGAAGGTTCTCATTGATTTCACGACAGCCTGCTGGTATGTCATTGTTTTGAACATAACTCTCTCATACAAACTCATCTTGGGGCGATTCAAGTGTCTACGTGATCGCGACTCGAAGCTCTACAAATATCATGCAGGCACCAGAACCCAAAAACAATCAAAACTATCCCAAAATAACCAAAACAGAAGGTTCTCATTGATTTCATGACAGCTTGCTGGTATGTCACTGTTTTGAACATAACTCTCTCATACGAACTCATCTTGGGGCGATTCAAGTGTCTACGTGATCGCGACTCAAAGCTCCACAATTCTCATGAAGACACTAAAAGCTAAAAACGAACATAAAAATACAGAAAATCGCAAAACAGTAGGATCCCTTTTCGATCTGAAATTTCAGAATCCATATTACATACTTTGATACTAGAAAATTAAACCCAAATAACCATTACTAATCAACTCTAGCAAGAACCAAATTACTAATTAAACTCATATACTCTAATTAAATTCAAGTTGATACCCAAATTGAATCCACATACCAAACTACTTAAAAACATTCAATTAATACTTAAAAGGAATAGTTTGTGGATTACCTCAATCACCATTGGAGGACCCTTCAACTTTCAATCTTGATGAACTTCAATTTGAGTCACAAAATTCCCAAATCAATTTACAAAATCCTAACATTTAAATTTGAAAACAAAACAACAAAAGAAGGAAAAGTGGTTACCAACAATAAAGGAAGGAGGAGAAGTGGTTGCTGTTGGTGGTGGAGCTCGTGGCTGGGCTGCCGGTTGATGGTGGTGTTCGTGGGTCAGCCGTGAGTGAGGGAGAAAGGAGTAAGGTAGCTGATTTTGTTTTTGTGTTTGAAAATGAAGGAGTAAGGGTAATGGATGAGGATAAAGAAAGATATGGAGAAGGGGTGTGTCGGTTTATTTGTGGTAAAATGGGTTTTTATTTTTAGCTTTGACCCATAAAATTCTATTGAAGCCGTCTCATCGTAAGACAGTCTTATATAAAACGTGTTGTAAGGGTACAATAGACGATTTATAAAATAAGTAATTGGTAGTATGAATAAGAATTGCATTTACGAATTTATTTTTCAATACTTTATTTAAATTTATTTTTATAAAGATAAGATAGTAATCAATTAATAAAATATAATTAAAATACACTTTTATCGAAGTAATCTTTATACGAATTTTACACATTAAATAAAATATACCTTTTTCTTGAAAATATTAACAAATGAAATACTTGAGTCAAGATTATCAAAATAATAATATTATTACTCGAATTAACATACTTGATAACCCCAATCAGCTTAAGCACTTATAATTAAGCTTTATTAAATGTAGTCTATTTCATTCTCCCCTACTTAAAATAATTTCGTCCCCAAAATTATACATACTCTTCTGATCACCCTTAGCCATAACGTATAACTCAAATTTCGTGAAATGAGAACCAAATAAACTTTAGTTACTCCCCAGCTTTGATTCAAGACATACTATACCTACACACTTTCGATCATATGAGATGAATTACATATTGGTAACACAACTAACCTCAATTGAATTACTTCAAACCTTTAAATTTGAAACTTCAACCTCGATTTACTTTACGTAATCGTTCACATGTACTTTAAATCAACCACGTTACTTCAAAATCTTTTATACCTTTAATTACACATTTTGTCATTTCAACCTTTGAGATATTGAATCATCAACTTACTTGTTGTTTCCCAATTACAATTAAATTTCTTATTAAAACTCTTGTAACTCCCGAGATACTTTGAGATGAATACCTTAAGTCATTTATTAAATCTCATATTCATTAAAGATATCCACAATCATTTTTCTATAAACTTTAAATAACTCAAAACTCGATCATTGCCAACTTACTTCGAATTATAACATTTATAACCATACTCTTCATTTAACGCTTAAAACTTCAAATTCCATAAGAAATCCATCCGAAATAACTTCAATAACCTTTAAACATTCAAATTCATATTTTGTTTTAAACCATTATTCTATTATACTCACGTTTTACCATTAATAGTTTCATACAATCCCAATTTTTTTTAACCTTTAATAACCAAACATTTCCTCACTTACAAGTCAAAATTATTACAATTTAAGTATTCTTTAAACTTCCAATTGATCCCTTTTTTCTTAATTCACATTTTGCCATCAATAAAACCTTTATAGCGTCCCAAAGTTATCATTTATTCATTAAAAACCGTTGAAAGCTTTCTCAATCATGATTTTACATTATCCTCAACACGTAAAGCCCATTCAGTAAAACTTACTACAACATAACTTTAAGTTACTATTAATTGCATTATCCTTTGTTTCTTTTCGAATAACTTTCCTTAATTAAAATTTCTCATCCCATAATTGAACATGTCACAAATATTTTTTTCTATATTCTTTATTCCTTTATAGATCTTCAATCTTAACACACAATTAACGCACAACTTTCAATATTCCCAAAATGTTTCTTTTAAACTCTTTGCATCGAATCATTCTTGCACAACATCATCGCAATTCTCAATAAGCTTGGTCCTCAACTGCTTTTGCCAGTTATCCGAGTATATATTATATCTTTTGTAAAACAATTTCAAGAATACTTGACTCGAGTATATATATATATTTCAAGTTGAAATTTTGAGATTTTTTTAAAAAAACAACTATTTTTTTATACATGACATGTAAACAATCACACAATATTTCACATAAAATCAAGTAAATACACCAATCAAGATTCAAACGAAAAATTCCCAAATTAACTTTAATATTCTTTAAAGCTCCTTTCACCAAACATCAAAGTTCCAAATTCATAATTTGGACTTAACTCTTGACCTTCGCATGACTCGTACTAAAAGGGGATTCACAACACGTAAGGAAACTTCAAGATTTCCTTAGCACGTAAGCACGTTACATATCACACATATAACACATAGTCACATTAATACTATCCGATTCTCAGAGGATACATCCTAAGACACGACTACCGAGCTCTATCGAATTTTCGAAATTCATTTTTTTTTCCAATGTTTTGTACTCGAATATGAGGATTCGAGTACTCCAGAAACAACTAGGCTCTAATACCAATTGAAACAGCCCAAACCAGCGTAAACAATAAATATTTATTGTCTACAAAGCACAGCGGAAGACTTATAGAAGTGTGGGCTGAATCCGACCTGTGGTTCGACAACCACAGCAACCAATATCAGAGTATTTAAAAATATTATATAACTGTAATACAATTACTTACAACCCAGTTATAAACTAAATTAATACATTATAAAATATCCATTTTTTTATACAAAGATATGATTTGTCAAAATATCATTATAAGTTAACCTTTCGAAAACGATGTCCTCGCTATCGCAACACATGACACATAAATGAGCAGCACATCCATCTGCACTAAAGATGGCAACCTGAAAGTGGATCCACCCCCTGTAAGAGATAGACCCTATAAAAAAAACGGTCAACAATTGCATTGTTGAGTAATCCAATAAACTATTACATTTATAAACAAATCCAAATTCTTTTAAAAGACCGTCTGATTTACATAAATACGGTTATGAACCTTTAGTTCATAACGAATTAAAATACGGCTATAACTGTACAAGTTAATAGCAAAAATCAAAATGCGGCTATTACTTTAGAAGTCAATAGCGAAACAATACGGCAAATGAAAAATATGATATCATTTGCGAAACAAACAAAAATTTATATACCAAACGTATTTATTCAAAACTCATATTAAATCAATAATTTAACAGCACTTTAAAACGTGGGAATATGTGGACCGTCAGGAAGTAGGCTTGATCTAAATCCTGAGAACACGAGTGATCGTCATCACCGAAAATACGGTTCTTCCAAGAACGAAACGGGATCGGGGGCTCGAGACCGATCCGAATAACCATTACCTACTATCAAGCTATAGGATTTCATAATAATCCGGATATACATATCCGTTGCCAATTCCCAAAAACGGACATTTTTCAATGTCGAACATTTCAATATAAAACAAAACAATAATTCAATTGATTTTCTTTGAAATCAACAATCATACCTCCTTTTCATAATACAATATTTAAAGACTCGTATTTTATAAATTAGTAACATACAAAACATGCTTTTGTAATCTCATTAAATAAATACAATATTTAAAAGCTCATATATAAAAACGTATGAACATTCAAAACATAACTTGAACTTTGAAATACTTGAATTTAATTTAAAAGATAGGATAGTAGTTTGCTTGTGGATTACCTTCCTACACCATGAATAACAATCACTAATTAAAATACCAATCAATTCATATGTTCCCAAATTTATACTTGAACCAAACACGCATATTATTCAATTAAGATCCATAACCCAACAATACCAATCCATAAAGGGAAAACAATAAACCTAAGTTAATCTCAATTACTCAATAAGTAACCTTAAACCACCAATTTATTTTATACTTCCTAATCCCACATAATAAATTCCATTTTAGTACCATAACAGGACACTTGTTAGTATCATACGATCTCATTTTGAGGCGATTCAAGTGCCTACGTGATCGCGACTCGAAGCTCTACAAATATCATGCAGACACCAAAACCCAAAAACAATCAAAACTATCCCAAAATAACCAAAACAGAAGGTTCTCATTGATTTCACGACAGCCTGCTGGTATGTCATTGTTTTGAACATAACTCTCTCATACAAACTCATCTTGGGGCGATTCAAGTGTCTACGTGATCGCGACTCGAAGCTCTACAAATATCATGCAGGCACCAGAACCCAAAAACAATCAAAACTATCCCAAAATAACCAAAACAGAAGGTTCTCATTGATTTCATGACAGCTTGCTGGTATGTCACTGTTTTGAACATAACTCTCTCATACGAACTCATCTTGGGGCGATTCAAGTGTCTACGTGATCGCGACTCAAAGCTCTACAATTCTCATGAAGACACTAAAAGCTAAAAACGAACATAAAAATACAGAAAATCGCAAAACAGTAGGATCCCTTTTCGATCTGAAATTTCAGAATCCATATTACATACTTTGATACTAGAAAATTAAACCCAAATAACCATTACTAATCAACTCTAGCAAGAACCAAATTACTAATTAAACTCATATACTCTAATTAAATTCAAGTTGATACCCAAATTGAATCCACATACCAAACTACTTAAAAACATTCAATTAATACTTAAAAGGAATAGTTTGTGGATTACCTCAATCACCATTGGAGGACCCTTCAAC
>NC_080056.1:24069216-24094216 GCF_026212465.1 Amaranthus tricolor | reverse complement strand
AGCTACTTACATTCGCAACAAGCATTACACATTTAACATACACAAGTTCAAATTAATCTAGCTATTACAGGGCTACAATGTTAAATCTGAGTAGGATTTAGTTGCTGGATAATAATTAATAGGTCATAATCAAATTCACATAAAAGACACGATAAAAGCAATTTCAGAAAAAGCTTATTAAACCATAATTCGATTAGCCTAAACTAACAGGCAATGATAGTTACCTTTATTATTAATTAGCAAAGGACACACAAAAAGCATGTCGGCTAGAGCATGGCAGCAAAGACATCATTTTCATACATTTCCTTAAAATTCCAACTGATTCCAAATATAGTGAGTAAACAGATTTCCTTCTAATTCTAGCTTATTCTCCACTGGTCAACATGAATAAGTTTGGCAAGGTAAACAAATTCAGAATCTACCTTTCATAGCTAAAGAGAGGCAAGGCAAGGATGAATGTGTGATTTACCTTTAGAGAGGCACCTCCAACTAAAAAGCCATCGACATCAGGCTTAGCAGCAATGTCCTAACAATTTGCGCGATTAACAAAACCTACAAATATAGCCATCATCGTCAACTGAGAGAAATCAAATCAGGGTTCTATAATCTAGATTCAACGAATTGGTAGTTTTATAATCAGAAACAAATAAAAAAATTAAAATCAAAATAAGAATTGTTCATGATGCGTAACAAAGGCTGATTATGGACTTTGTTATGCCAAGATCAATTTTGTTCCACAACTTCAATCAATGATACACTCACAATCCCAAATTATTCATCAAACAGACATTCAGACGCACAAATCATATAAAGAAAAGACTTCTTGTTTTTCTGATGGTGGTGATTGACGAACGTTGCGACCCTTGTATGATCTTCCTATGGTAAGTACAATGCAAGGACTTCCAGCCCTTGATTGCAATGTGCCCTTAGGATTCAAAACCACTCCGTAGTTTATCTTCCCTCCGGCCAGACGTTGCTCCACAACTTCTGTGAAGAAGTTTGCAAACAAACTTCAAACTCAGAAAATAATTTTCTGAAATACTTCAAGTATTATTGATATTCAACAATGTTCAAGCGTATGGATTACATTGAGAGCCCATGTATTTATAGGCTTTGGGAACTAAACTAGCCGTTACAAAACAACCAACTAATACACGTGGATTAACTAAACAAAACAGAAACATATTCAGAAGCTCAACACTTAGCCGATTTCCTGACTTTTATAGACTGGTGACTGACCCTCCTTTAGCTTGTTCCACAGACTTCCTGGTGCACTATTAACAGCACCCTTGGCCCTTGGTGGCTTGGCCCATGTGGTGAGATGCCATTCCATCCTTCCTTCCGGTCCAAGTGTTTCCGGTCTGAGTTCAGGCGGTTCATCAAGGTCAGCTGTTCGACAGGCCACTTTGTTGCTCTGTTTTTGGGTTCTGTCTGACCTGTTGAGCTCTTGCTGCTGGATTTCATGGCGAGTTGGGTTCCCTTGCTTTGGTCATATGTTCTTGGCTCCATGAGTGATTGTTGAGGCGTATCCATGGTAGTCCTTTGTGTCTCACATGCATTTGGCGTAGATGTCAAATCTAGTGTGCTTTTTTGTTCTTGCATCTCCTCTGTACAGGCCTTGACCTTTGATACTTCATTTGTATCAACTCCTCCCTCTTGGGGAAGAATTGTCCTCAATTCTCTGTCAGGTTCATACAAGGTGAGGTCTCCTATGTTGAATGTAGAGGAGATGTTATACTCTGCCGGCAGCTGGACTTCAAATGCATTTTTGCCAAACTGCTTCTTTACTGGGAAGGGACCTATGGCTCTTGGCATAAGCTTGTTTTTTCTTAATTGTGGGAACCTTTCCTTTCTGAGGTACACCCACACTAAGTCCCCTTCCTTGATAGGTTGCCTCAGCTTCAGGTGTTTGTCTGCTTGTTGCTTATACTTCGAGTTAGTGATCTCCAAGTTGTCATGTACTTGCTTGTGTATTGCTTCCATCTGCTTGATCATATCTTCTGCTTCCATGCTCTTGCTGCCACACATAGGCAGATCAATAAGAGATATAGGAAGTAAAGGATTAGTGCCATAAACACATTCAAATGGTGAGTATTTTGTAGCATGGCTTGGTGTTCTATTTAGGCATGGCCACGGGGCGGGTTACCCGGAACCGAACCGGTCCCGAACCGCTTGGAACCGGAACCGGAACCGGAACCGTTTGCGACAGGTTCTGAACCGCCCCGAACCGCGAAACCGTGAAACCGCCGGAAAAAAGTCGCCGTAACCGTGAAACCGCCGGAAAAAACCGTCGTGAACCGGGCCAAAAAACCCGCGGGTTGGAACCGGAACCGGTCCGGGAGAACCGGTCCAACGGTTCCATGGAACCGGTTCTGGAACCGGAACCGGGACCGGTCCGGTTGAACCGGCTCAACGGTTCCATGGAACCGGAACCGGAACCGGGACCGGTCCGGTTGAACCGGCCCACCGGTTCCATGGAACCGTTGAGCCAAACTAGCCGTTACTAGCCGTTAGAGAGCCGTTGGGATATTTCCTATAAATACTCATCAATTTCAATCATTTTCATTCACAACTCATCTCTTCTCCTACTCTCTCTACTTACTCTCTCTACTTAATTCTTTAATTACGCAATTATTCTCTTAATTACATAATTAGTCTTCTAATTATTTCTTAATTTAGTTAGTTACATAATTAATTATTTATTTATTTCTTAATTCTATATTTCTATTTTTACTTCTATACTATCAATCATGTCTTCATTTTTGAAAAAAGCCACAAAAAAAGTTACTAAAGTGGCAAAATCATTAGGAGGTTCCAGTTCGTCCAAAAGAAAGGCCACTTCTACTCCGTCGGTATCAACAACACCCTCCATTAGTAATTATAATTATGAACCTAATTATCCGGAAGGGTACGACCCGGAGTTACATCAATATGCAGAAGAAGTGGAAAAAGATATACAAATTGAAGAAGAAGAAGAACAAGAAGAAGAACCAACGACCCCAATTGGGGTACATATATCTCGACAGTCATCAACAAGATGAGATGAAGAACAAGGAGAACAACAACAACAAAGACAAGCTCGTGGTAAACGAGTCAATTTCCAAACTATCGGTTAGTTTTATAATTTTATTCTTCAAATTAATTAAACTTTAAATTATTTATTTATTTAATTATAGTTTTATAATTTTAAATTATTTATTTAGATGAAGATGAACCAGTAAGACAACCTTTTCCGGCAATGCCACCTCCTAGTGGTAGAGCTGTTTCACATGTGTGGTCGTATTTCACAAAAGAACCAACCGAGAATCCAGATATTTTCCTATGCACTTGTCAAATTTGTGAAAGTCAAGGAGTAAAGCCCTTAGTTTCATACAATTTCGCCAGAGGTAAATACTTTTTAAGTTTTTTATACATACATACATAATACATTCATACATTATATATTCATATTTTATAAACATTTATTTATTGTGTTTTGTGAATACGTGTTAGGTGGTGGAACGGGATCTTTTAACAAACATTTGGCAAAGAAGCATGGAATCACAAAAGAAACTCATGCATCAAGCGGCAGCGGGACCACAAGTGGAAGCCGACAGACACAATGGGACATTCCCAACACAGGTATGCCTTTTAGATATAATCGTAATGACATGATTGATGAATTTTCTAGGTATGTAATTTGCGATGAATTGCCTTTTAACCACGGTGAAAGTAGGGCATATGAGCGTCTCACTAGACAACAATTGCAACCACAATTTAGAGCAATCCCTAGGAGCACTCTTAAAAGACGAACAATTAAATTATACGAATCAATGCGCTATGACCTAGTTGAAATGTTTAAATCGTTTAATGGTAGGGTTAGCATAACAACTGACATATGGTCTGCTCCACCACATTTAGAATCTTATATGTGTGTAACAGCACACTGGATAGATCGAAATTGGATTATTCAAAAAAGAATAATTGCTTTTGAGACTATGCCAGAAAGACATACCGGCGAAAACATAAAATATAGATTAATAGAGATATGTAGGGAATGGAACTTATTAGATAAAATATTTTGTTGTTCAACAGATAATGCAACCGCAAACATAAAATGTATAGAACTTTTATTTAACGAATTCGCCTTTAGTTTAATCCTTGGGGGTAGCTTATTACACATACGTTGTTGTGCGCACATAGTTAACTTATCTTGTCAAGTAGGTATAAAACAATTAAGTGAATTATTAGAACCAATTAGGGATATAGTAAAATGGCTTAGGATCGGAAAGATTAAAAGAAGATATAAACAATTATGTGACCAATACCAACTTAAAAAAGTGTATTGGTCATTAGATACTCCTACACGTTGGGGGTCAACGAACGATTTATTAAGAAAGGCGATTGCTTATCGCCCAGTAATAACACAACTATATAGTGAGTGTACAGATAGTTTCATAGCTGATGAAACTTGGGAATTAGCAATAGGTGTACATAACATATTAGAAGCGTATGACCACGCGACTAAGATTTTTTCTTATGTTTATGAACCGAACGTTCACTTAGTAATAAGTGAATGTATTACTATTTTTTATCACCTGCTTAAACATACACAAGAAGATACTAACCCACAATTAAGGCCGATTCTTGCTGAAATGATGGAAAAATGGAAATCATATTTTACCGATTTTCCTTACATTTATGGAATCGCAACCATTTTGGACCCACGTTTTAAAACCGAGGTCCTAACCAAAGTAATAGGATTTTATTATCAAGCGTTACATCGCCCGTCTTCCGATGTAGCTTATTATGTCGGAACATGTAAAAAATATTTAGCTGAACTGTATGATTTTTACGCTAGTGTATATAACCCGAAACGCGATATGTCTAGGCGTGCTAGCGTTTCGGCTCGTCCCACTTTCTATAATTCAGTAATTGCTAACATAATGACGCAAGATGATAGTTTTGTAGGATCTTCTTCTTCCTCGACCACATATTTAGAACTAGATAGTTATCTAAAACACCACTTTGAAATAGACCTAAGTGTCTATAATATTTTGGAGTGGTGGAAAGAAAAATCTTTTAAATTTCCCATTTTATCGAGAATTGCAAAGGATATCCTTGCAATTCCCGCGTCCACTATTGCGTCGGAGTCTGCTTTTAGTGCAGGTAGAAGAGTTCTGGATGAAAAGCGATCTCGTCTTGCTCCACATAGTATTCAAATATGTGTTTGCAAGAAAGATTGGGACCAAGCGGAGATACGAACACAAGGACTAAGGAACGATGATGATCAAGACGACGATGATGATCCATGGATGATGATGGATACAACTTCATCATCGTCAGGAGGAGAGTCAGCGGAAGCATCTAATCAACCACATGATGATGACGAAGACGAATAGGATCAATCCGACAAGCGACAACGATGAATCAACACTCAACAACTATAAATAAAAGGTATGACAAAGAACTACGTGGGCTTTGATTCCTTCGGGATACGTAGGCAGCTTAGTATTCATTTGGGTACTAGGTTCAAGTCCATTTTCTCCCTCTTTTTTTATTAATCATCTTTATCGACATTATCATTGATTCGTTTCTTATTAATTAATTTTTTTCCATTCATTTTAGTAAATATTTCAATAACGATGACAACTTGACATGCAATGAATTTCGCTAATAATCAAGTAATCATCAAAGGTACGTCCGCGATATTATAGTATTTTTTTATTATACAAAAATTTAAAGAAAAAATTAAAATGGAACCGATGGTCCGACTCGCCCGTCCCGTGAGTTGGAACCGCCGGAACCGCCTCATGAACCGCCAAGGAACCGTTTGGAACCGCCCGGAACCGGAACCGGAACCGGAACCGTTCGCGACAGGTTCCAAATGGAACCGGAACCGGGTGGAACCGGAACCGGATGGAACCGGAACGGAACCGGACCAACCCGGACCGTGGCCATGCCTAGTTCTATTATATGCAAACTCAGCATGACAAAGTTTCAAGTCCCATTCTCTGATATTTTTGCTTATTAGGGCCCTGAGGAGGGTGCCCAAGGTTCTATTGGTCACCTCTGTTTTGCCATCCGTTTGTGGATGGTAAGCAGTACTAAACAATAGTTTAGAGCCTACCATCTTCCACAAACTTTTCCAAAAATAGCTGAGAAACTTGTTGTCCCTATTTGAAAAAATGGTTCTTGGTATGCCATGCAACCTAACTATTTCAGCAAAAAACAACCTTGCAATGCTTTGGGCATCATCCACCTTAGTGCAAGCTATAAAGTGAGAGATCTTTGAAAATCTATCTACAACTATCCTGATGGCATCTTTGCCTCTCTTTGTTTTTGGTAGAGCCATTATAAAATCCATACTAATGTGCTCCCACGGTTTTTGTGCAATGGGCAAGGGTATATATTCTCCTTTGTGGAAAGTTACTTTTGCCTTGAGACACGTTTCACATCTCAAAATGTGCTTACCCACTGTTCCTAACATCTTTGGCCAGTAGAAGTGTTTTGCTAACATGTCTAAGGTCTTTTGTATTCCAAAGTGTCCTGCAATGCTACCTTCATGTACTTCCTTCACTAAGACAGACCTGAGGGAAAGCTTGGGTATACATAATTTGTTACCTTTGAACAAGAAACCTTGGTGAATACTAAATAAGCCTTGAGGTTTGTCTCTACATGCCTGGTATAATTCAGAGAAATCAGGGCAAACAGGGTATTGGTCTTTTATGAATTCAAAGCCCAAAATTCTGGATCCTACTATCCCAAGCATATTGTACTTTCTACTTAAGGCATCAGCTATAATGTTGGCCTTTCCTGCCTTATATTTGGCTGAAAAATCAAAAGTTTGCAAAAACTCCACCCATCTTGCATGCCTACTGTTCAGCTTATGTTGGCTATTAATATGTTTTAAGGATTCATGGTCTGTGTGTAAAACAAATGGTTGGATCCTCAAATAGTGTGACCAATGTTCAAGGGCTCTAATAATGGCGTAGAATTCTTTGTCATAGGTGGAATAGTTCAGTCTACTGTTATTCAGCTTTTCACTGAAAAAGGCAACAGGCCTCCCTTCTTGAAGAAGCACAGCCCCAATTCCTACCCCACAAGCATCACATTCCAACTCAAATGGCTTGGTGAAATCAGGTAATTTAAGTATAGGAGCCTTGCACATCATGTCCTTAAGGTTTTCAAAGGCTTGCTGTGCTGCTGAGGTCCATTCAAACTTCCCCTGTTTTGTACACTCAGTAACAGGTGCCATGATTGAACTGAAATTCCTTATGAATCTTCTGTAAAAAGAAGCTAAGCCGTGAAAAGATCTCACTTGAGTAAGGGTAGTAGGTGTGGGCCAATCCTTGATGGCTTTTACCTTGTTTGGGTCCACTTTTACCCCTGTTTTTCCTATGATATACCCTAAGAAACTCACTTCTGGTAGGAGGAAGCTGCATTTTTCTAGTTTGCCATATAGTCTTTGTGTTCTCAAAGTTTTAAACAAGGTCTCAAGATGGTTTAAATGCTCTGCCATGGTTTTGCTGTATATCAATATGTCATCAAGGTATACAACCACAAATTTTCCCAAAAATGGTCTTAAGACTGCATTCATGAGTCTCATAAAGGTACTTGGGGCCCCTGTTAACCCAAAGGCATCACAAGCCATTCATAAAGCCCAATGTAATAATAAAAATGCAATCATAAGACCGCCTTAAATGTCTATTATATACGAAAATAAAAGCAATCAGAATTATAAATTAGATACAAATAAGCCCAGTAAAACCATCAAAGAAGCTAAATCAAACGCAATCACAACTATACACAAAATAAAAAGAATGCATTAAAATTAATGTGTTGACACAACTATAAACAAAAACAAAAGCCTACATTAGAATTAATGTGCAAGCGAGGCTATAAATTAGTACTTTTATTATAACAGATAACAAAACTTGCAGAGTGATTATAATGAGTATATATTAGTGATCTGATATTTACATTAATTTTTGAACATAATTACAAACTCAAAATCATAGATGCAAAATTTCAATCCAACCTAAAAAATCGCTAAATTAAGAACCATTTACCTATTGTAAAATGTTATTTTATTTTATTAAATAAACAATAAAATAAAGTTACAAGTTTGTAGTAGAAAACAAATTACATTTGAAAATCAAGAACAATGCTTATGTACACCACCGAGAACTCCGAGAGACCGATCTTCAATCCCGAACAAAGTAACAAGAAAATATTTTTGAACTTGATATTAATTCTAGGCGAGATGCTCTTTCCTAAAACATCATTTCCTCTCTACTACGTTGCTTGGGAATTAATCGGAAATATGTTCTGAGATACAAATAATTACACTAAATTCCTAGCGCAAGGAATTTAGAATGATGTAAGAGAAACTTTAATGGAAGAAGATACGGAAAATTACAATCGAGGATTGCAAGTCCTCTATGTAAAGTGATAGAAAAGAAAAGAAATCAGAAATTGCATGTAGAAAATAACCACACAAGCCTTCTATATTTATAGAATAGCTTACACCTTTTCACGAATCAACATGTTACTCCATGAAACACAAGATCGATTTACGAACTAATGTCGTCTTTCAACCAAACCATCCCAATATATCTGGTTAATATAACCATATTTAACCATTGGTAGTTACATTAAAACTAACAAAAAGGATAAACTAACTTTGCAAACAAAACCAGCAAAACAGAGCGAAACTCTTTGGCCACGAGTTAGGTCGCGAGCCGTGACCTGCTCCTCCCACAAAACAGTAGCTTTTCCTTCGTTTCTCGCGATCCGTGAATACTAATTTTTGCTCACAACAGAAACTTTGCAACCTTGGGATATTCTCAAATTAATTTATTTAAATTAATTATTTACTTTAACTAATTATAATTTCCGATGACCATTATACGCTCTAAATCACAACATTACCTTAACTTGAAGATGATAATGTTAAGGAAAAGAGCAATCTAATAAATAATAATGAAATTACACCAATAGCGCAAAATTTCATAATATAATTACCAATCCTAAATCAAATCTACAAATCTCCAAGCCATCTCAAAAATTCCATGTATTAAGAACCATTTAATTACTAAACGTAATTACATACTAAGATATCTCGAGTCTGAACACTAAAATAGATTGTTACACTAATCATATCAGTAAGGTGCATCTTTTATTCAAGAGCGTGCAATTGCTAAGATTGATACTCCTCATAGGAAGTTCAATTGGGTGCACACGAGTGAGGACAAAGTGCGCTAAAAGAATTTGTGTTGTTCAGTGGGTCCAGTCTACAACTTCTATTGATAATCACGGACGGTCTGATGAGGCCAGGGTGTAACAACTGACAGGTGGTATTAGTGTAACCTTGTGACCATGGCTGATAGTGTGTTAAGAGAACCTAGCGGGGGAAAGATCCTGAAACTAAGATGTAACGAGTGGAGCAATCTTAGGATTGTTTTTTCTAGTTTCGCGCGAGTGAAAAGAACTTGTATTGGTTTATGGAGCCGATCTACAATAATCGAGTAGGAGTGTTAAACAAACTTTAAATAAAAGTTGTAAAATTTCAATTCAATCCAAAAACATCCTGAATTAAGAACCATCTACCTTAATTAGAAGATAATGATGTTAAATTAAAAATCAATATGACAAACGATTACAAAATTTAACCAAGGGTTCTAAGTTTCTTAACATAATTACTAAAGCTAAATCGAAGATGAAAATTTACAATTCAGCATAAAAAAAATATCTAGATTAAGAACCATTTATCTCAATTAGAAGATGATGATCAATATATGCAAGTTTGAAAGAATCGTTGACAAAATAAAAAAAATCGTTCACTTCATTTTAGATTGTACTCAATCAGGTAGAGTAGATAAGAAGGCAAGGATTTGAAGATGAGATTGGATGGGACCGGAAAAGAATTCCGGCAAAAGATGGGAGGGACATGGAGAAGTGGAAAACGACAAAGGGGAAAAGCGAAAAGATTCTATTTTAAAATCACAATTTATTTCTGCCGAAATAAGTAGTAACGAATTCTTCCTCTTTTTATATAAAGAATAGATTAATGAAAAAAAATACTCCCTCCAATTCACCATTAAAGTCCCATATTGATTTTGCACGGATATTAAAAAAGGTATTGAGAACCACTACAAATATAAGGAATAGATGTAATTAGATAAAATAAACCAAAAATAAATTAAAGGAGGGAATTTTTTAATTACTCCCTCCAATATTTTGAACACATCTAAATAAAAGTACAATTAAACTAAACTAATGTTAATAAAATTACAGTAGCATAATTCTTTAACGGCCACTAAATTCTTTAACAGCCACTAAATTCTTTAACAGCCCCATAATTCTTCAATCTTCCTTCTTAATCTTCTTGAACTCTTTAACAACAACCGAATACGAACAATTATTCTGGGCCATGTTGTTTTTGATGGAAAAATAGGCATTTTTCCATTTATACACCAAGATCCAGCCCAAAGGAGCTCCAAGAATAGAAGGAGGGGAGAGTTAGAAACCAAGCCTATTCAATCAATCACAAAGGATCAAACAAGGACAATGTTAATAGATCAAGTTCTACCAGCAATAAGAGAAAAATGGCCAGTTGGTGCATCAAAAACAATTTATATTCAACAAGATAATGCTAATATCTTGGACAACGATAAATTGTTCAGAGAAGCAGCCACAATAGATGGGTTCGATTTCCATTTAGTTCAACAGCCCTCGAATTCCCCGGATATGAATGTATTGGACTTGGGATTTTTCAGGGAAATACAAGCCTTGCAACACAAAAAGACTGCTTATAATTTAACGCAGTTAGTGTTGGTAGTTAAATGTGCATTTCAAAATTTGGATCCTAAGTCTTTAATGTACAATTTCATAACATTACAAGCTTGCAAAATTCAAGTTCTAAAAAGGATGGGAGGGATTGATTACCCTATACCACGTATGAACAAATTAAAATTGACTAGAGAGGGGAGACTTCCCCAATACTTAACTGTTGATAAACAGCTAGTCATCAGTTGTTTTCAATTTATGCAATCAAAGGTGGATAACATAACACTACAATCAATGATCAGTAATATGGGGCTAGAAGAACATGATGTTCTACCAAACATATAAGGTGAAGCAACACAACAACCCACATAAATTCCAGCACAGAAGTAGCAATATTTTGGGAGCAAAAAGAGAACAAACAAACAGTATAGCAACATTTTGGTGTCAAGTAGTTCAGAATTTTTTGGGAGCAAAAAAGAAGGCTCTTTTTTTGGGTTGCTTAATATTAAACATTATAATGCTTTAATGAATTCAAGTAATGGTGGCTTTGAATAAAATGAATGTTCTCTTGGTTTAAGTAAAGCATTAACATCATCAAGACATTAATGGTAACTATAGCCTCCAAGATATACTTTGGTGGCAATTCATAGCCTCAAAAAATGTGGCATTTTGAAGCCTCATTAAAGTGCATCTGGTGGCAATATAGCCACCTTTAATGATTTTGGTAGCTACGAATACTAAGCTCTCATTAAAAAAATCATTGAGCTACAAAAGATCTCAAAAAAATTTTACAAACCCACGACAATCAACATAAACCAGAAACCCTCAACAAAATTTCACAGACCCACAAAAAATTATCATCATCAGTCAATAACAAACGAAATAAATTCGTAGTCACAAGCCAAATGAACCAGATTAATTAACATACAGCAAAATGGGTCAGATGTTGGGTCATCTTCATCAACCCACTCATCTTCATCCGTGGTTGTCCAAATATAGTCATACCCCTTTCCCTCATCATCATCAGTGGTTGTCCAAGTGTGCTTGTAGAAGGCTGTCTCGAGGAGGTGTGACCGATTTGAAGTCAATTGTTCTTTTTCCCTCAAGCCTTCCTTCATGTCGAGAGGTAGGAAGTCCAATAGGCTTTGCCATGGCCAAATACTCGGCTATAAAGTTACTAATCTCATCGCTCACAGTGCCTTGAATCATACTCCCCTCGGGTTGTGCTGGATTCCTCACCTTATTTTGTAAAACACCCATGTGTCTTTCAAAAGAATAACACCACCTTAAAAAAACTGGACCCAAAAGCTTGATCACACGAACGAGATGGACAATAAAATACACCATTATGTCAAAGAAAGAAAGTGGAAAATACATCTCAAACTTGCATAAAGTGATAATGACGTCGACTTGAAGAGCATCAAGTTTAAAGGGATCAAGAACTTTACTAAAAATTGTGTTGAAGAACGAACATAGCTCGGTAATAGCATATCTCACATGTTTTGACATTATTTCACGGATTGCAATTGGTAAGAACACTTAGACTCACAAATCTATTCATGTTGGATGAGTACCCAGACGGAACCTTAATGTCATACAAAGACTCACAAAATGTCCGCTTCTTTGCTTTGGACAATGTGTAGCAAGCTGGAGGCAAATAACCTTTGTCATTAGACATCTTCTTCTTATCGCCTTTCTCTTGTTACTGCCACCAACTTTATCAGCTCTATTTCTTTTCTTACTCACCTTAACATGTGCCCAACACTCCGGACGAAGACCCTTACATTCAAACCAATCTCGCATTGCCCTAACATCCTTTGTCTTACCCGGAATGTTCTTGAGAGTCCCAAGTATGGCATTGCATACATTTTTCTCTATATGCATAACGTCAAGACAATACCTAACCTGTAGATCTCTCCAATATGAAAGCTTTCAAAAAACTGATTCTTTTTTCCATAATCGGTCTTCACCCCATTGCACTTTCCCTGTTTTACCAAATGCAGTCTCAACTCCCTTAACCTGTTCATAAACCTCATAACCGGTCAACGGTCGGCGAGCTATACGGTCCTTAACCTCCCCGTTGAACATCTTCTTCTTCTTACGATATTGGTGATATCGTGGGAGAAACTTTCGATAGTGCATGAATACGTGTTTGCACTTAGGAATCCACGTGGATTCCATGTCATCATTACATATTGGGCATGCTTTCTTCTCTTTATTCTTATACCCCGATAAGTTGCCATATGCCGAAAAATCATTAACGGTGCATAAAAGCATTGCACGCGAGGTGAACTCCTCATTAGCATATGCATCAAATACGGAAACGCCTTCATCCCACATCTTTCTAAAATCCTCACGAGAGGTGCAAGATATACATCTATGTCATTGCCAGGTTGTTTAGGACCCGAGATAAGAAGCGAAAGCATAATGTACTTACGCTTCATACACAACTTTTACACACAATCATTCGGACACGCATGAATGTTCTAGTACTCTAAGCCGAAAGGACACATGAGCTTTTTGGCATAATATGTCAACTTTGGAAGTTCATTTCCTTCAGGAAGCATCTCACCTAACGCTTCTAATAACACTGTGAAACTAGTGTTACTCCAATTGAACTTTGACTTAATGTTGAAAATTGTCAACACTGTTGTTAGTTTGGTGAACTTTGTACATCCAGGGTACAAAGGCTTTTGAGAAGCCTCTGTCAATAAGTCAAATACACGAGGACGTTTTCCTAACTCATCTTCGACTCCCTCTATCAATTTATCAACACGATCCACATCCTCATCAACATTCTCTTCATCTGTCTCATACCCATCAACATGATCTACTACATCCTCATTGACATCAGCCACATTATTGATGTCCTCAACAACACTTTTCTCTTTGTAAACAGCCTCTTCACCATGCCAAAACCCAAACATGATATTGAGGCCTAAACCCATGTCGAAGTATGTGCTCCCTAAGAATATCAACATTATCTACCTTTGATAAATTGCCACAAGTGACACATGGGCAATAAAAACCAACTCCCCCGTCCTAACTTGATGTTCAACCGCAATACTACAAAATTCTAATACGCCATCAATAAATTCCGACGATTCAATGCTTCCATACATCCAAGAACGATCTTTTGTCATCCTAATTAGTGTGATTAATTAACTCAAAACAAAATTAATACACAAATTTTAACATATATACTTAACCACAAATTTAAGTAATAATCATTCATTTAACCCTAATTTACAATAATTAACCTTCATAATCTAAAAATTGTTCAAAAAAATATGTATATTCTAATAACAACATTGTTTTAACCCTAATTAACCGTAATAATAATTCAACTTTTTTTAAATTGTTCAAATTATATTTATTCAATATCCGTTATTAACATTCATACTAACAACGAATACTAACATCATATAAAAACAATAAAAATAAAATCACATTCATAAATTTGGACAACTAAATAATTAATATTCATATTAATATTCATGCGTATAAAACAAAATAATTAACATACTAATAGTATAAACTTGGACAAACGTAATATTAACAACTAATACATTCTAAATAAAATCACATTTAAATTCAACTATAAATAATAAACAACATCACTTAACCCTAAAAATTTTAAAAACAATGAAAATTGGTATCAAAAGAAATTACCTTGTGTATCTAGATGAATAATAGCTACAATGTGACCTACAACGAAACAAGAAAAACAAAATTCGTAACTGTAACCATTTTTCAAATAAAAAAAAATAAAAAAAAACCAAATAAAACAGAAATACCTTGAACTATGTCGTGGGTTTTTAAAGCAAATGAAGAAGAAGCGGAATGAAGACAATAGGAAGAAGAAGCAAATTTTTTTCGTGGTTTAAAGCTAATTTTTTCGTGGGTCGTTTGAAGACAATAGGAACAGTGGAAGAAGAAGAAGAAATGCACGAAGATGATCGAACAGTAGCAAGTAAGCAAGAAGAAATGCATGAAGATGTCGAAATTTTGTGGGTTTGAAGAAAAATTGAAGCTTGAAGAAGAAGAAGAAGAAGCTTGAAGAATGGAGGGAAACTATTCGTGTGTGGGTTTTCGTGTGTTTATGAAACAGTATACTATACGTTTATGAAGAATGGAACGTTAATAGGCGGTTTTTAAATTAGCAGTTGCTGCGGGCTTAGAAGAACCGTAGCATTAAACAACATATTTGTTGCGGGCATAATAGAAACCGCAGCATTTGGTTTCTTCAATGACTATTTGTTGCGGTCAATAAAGAAACTGCAGCATTTGATAATTTTTTTTAAAAATTCTTTTTCCTATTTATTGCTGCGTATATGAAAAACCGCAGCAAATGACACGCAACAGATACGTTTTTTTCCACTAGTGCTTAATGCCATATAAAAACTCACAAATGCCAGCTTCTCTACCTTGGACAATCTGTAGCAAGCTGGAGGCAAATAATTTTTAACTTTACTCATCATCTTCTTACTGCCCTTTTCCATGTCACATTTAATAGAAGAGAAGTTCAAGTCTATGTTGAAAAAGTATGGTGTGCATCATCGTGTAGGTTTTTCATATCACCCCCAAACTAGTGGGCAAGTAGAGATCTCTAACCGTGAAATCAAGTCCATCCTAGAGAAAACGGTCGCAAGATCAAGGAACGATTGGGCTAACAAGTTGGATGATGCTTTATAGGCGTACCGAACTGCTTTCAAGACTCCCATCGGTACCACTCCCTATAGATTGGTATACCGAAAAGCTTGCCATCTCCCCGTTGAACTTGAGCATCGCGCTTATTGGGCTATCAAGGCCCTCAACTTTGATTTGCATGCTTCTTGAGAAGATAGAATGTTACAAGTTGCAGAGTTAGATAAGCTTCGCCTTGATGCATATGAAAGTTCTATGTTATACAAGGAGAGAACCAAGAGATGGCATGACAAGCACATTCAAAGGCGTGAATTCAAGGAAGGAGAACTAGTCCTATTGTTCAACTCCCGTCTCAAGCTATTTTCGGTAAAACTCAAATCCAGGTGGTCTGGACCATTCCAAGTCACCAAGGTCTTCCCTTATGGTTCTGTAGAAGTTTGGAGCGAGGGGAGCGATACATTCAAGGTGAATGGGCAACGGTTGAAACATTACCGAGCTGGAGTACCCATTCAAGGGAACCAGGTTTATAACCTTTCCCTTCCTTCTTCCTACTGAGTTGTTGAAGGAAGTCTAGCCATAGACTATAAATAAAGCACTTATTGGGAGCAACCCAAGTTTGTGAGTTGTTCTAATTTAGATTTTTTGTGCTTTGTATGCTTAGTTAAAAAAAAAAAGAAAAAAAAAGGAAAAAAAAGAATAATAATAAAAAAATTCTGGAAGTTAGCTAAACCTGGTTGGGTTTCCTTAAGGACCAGGTCGGGTCCGAGCACACTGCATTTTCACTAAAACTAGGTTGCACAGAAACCCGGTCGGGTTTCACTAAAGACCAGGTCGGGTCCGTGAGGCAGCAGAAAAACAAAGACTCTGAATTTCAGCAAACCCGGTCGGGTTCAATGGGATATCCGGACGGGTCTTTGAACGGCTGTTTTAAAATCCGCTTTTCCCTTCTCTTCTCTTCCACTTTCCTCCATACCCATTCTCAAGCTTTCTCTCTCTAAATTTCACCATCTTCCCCCTCTTCAAAAATTCCACCAAAACACACAAAAACTCCATCAAAGGGCTCCCCTTCCTCTCTTCTTCAACATCCATCCTTCCATTTTCACTCAAACCCTAACTTTCTCTCTCCTCACAAAGGGCTCCATTTTCTTTAAAACTCAAGGATGTCAAAGAGGCAACGATCTACAACTCGTGGAGCATCATATTCTCGCGGAGGAAGCCGTCAACCACCAATTCCTTCCGACCCAGAATACCCCGACATCATCTTTCGAGATGAGCATCAACATAAGAAGTTTCTTCAGGTTAAGGTACGGGCTATTCTTCCCTCACGTTTTTTCTGTCATGCATCTTTAAGAGAACTTGGAATTTACAATGCTATGTCAAATCTGTGTACTGCACTGAATTTCACTACTATGTTCAACATGTATTATAATTCTCACCCTACATTAGTTTATGAATTCTTAAGTTCTTGTGAGGAAGCAGTTTTAAATGGTGTACATGGCATGTCCTTCTATTTGTTAAATGTTGATCGTTTTTTGTCTTGTGCTGAACTTGAAGAGCTCTTTGGGCTAGATCCTGATTGGGGGCTTTTGAAGGTGCTTCAGGTCAATCTGCTTATGTAATTTGGAGAAAAATAACCGAAAAGCAGGAATTTGACCCAAAGCATCTAACAATTGCGAATGTGCAACACCCGGTGTTAAGAATTTTCCTAAAATTTCTATCAACAACTTTGTTTGCCCGGCATGATCATAGTGCATCTAGGTTAAATCATATTGCATTCTTGGCTCACGCTCTTAGGAGCAATGTCGATCCTCACCATGCACTTCCTATGAAAATGGTGAAACATTTGACAGGTTAGTCAGAACTTTTAATTGGTGGTATTGTCACTTGCATTGCCGTCCACTTTGGTTTTGTAGACTCTGTTGAAAGGCACCCTGATGCCTTGCTCACAACCGCTTTCCTCAAGCATGCCAATTATATTACGGACCAAACCGATCCTTTTCTTTGGCATGTTGGGAGAAGAACAATTGTTTTACCATCGAAAAACCTTCCCCCACTTTCCCCTGATTTGCCTCACTACTTGTTATTTCCTCCTGCTGGTTTTGTGGTTGAGGAGGAATACGATCATTTGGCACAAGAGGACTGCGAGGAAGAGGAGGACATTAATGACTTCCATCAACCTCATGACCCTCCACTCCATCCAAATATTCCTGCAATCCCTCCTTCTTATAACCACTTCCAGCGCGCCGTCATGACCCAATTTGCTAACATGAACACCGAGCTAGATGACGTTTCCCAGCATATGGCTCAGTTAGAGCTTGACCAACGTCGAGCTCTTGAGCCTATTTACGGCCAATTCTATCAAACCGGTGTGTTTCCTCCAGGGTTTTCTCAACACCCTTTTTGGTTTGACCCCACTAGATGGGGAGGTCCTTCCGGTTCTGGAGGTGGTAGTTCAGGCCAGTGATCATTAATTTGATCTTGTGCCAAACACTGAGGACTGTGCTTGGACTGGCTTGGGGGGATAATGACTTCCCACTCACTCACTCACTCATGCAACTGCATAATTTTATTATTTTCAGCATATAGAGTTAGGTTTTATTTCTCGCATGCATACAAAAAAAAAAGAAAAAGTGTTATGGCTTGATGAGAATTGTTGGAATCTCCTGTATATGAGTAACACTGTCTTTTCCCCTAAAATGAATTCTGCAAAATGTTTTGACTGGTATTTGGCATGTGATACTGTTATTTGGATGTCAGAGGCAAACCGCAGACACTCCTAATTTGAGAACCAGTTAAGAGGCATTTAATTGCCTCATGAGCATGAGTAGGTTAGCTGGTAAGTAGGCCTAATCAGATGTGTGTGCATTATCTAATAGTTGCGAGAAAAGAGATTTCACTCCCTACTGTCCCTACTAGGTCTCATACTTTTAGCACGACCAATAACCTTAGCCAACGTCGCTCCCATTATTAGCCTGAATTGATTCTCTTGGTAGTTGAAGTCTATTTCGAAGGAGAAGGACAGCAAAGTTAAAGTGAAAGTCTTTAGATGTTGTTTGTATTGGAGAGATCTTTTTGTCCTTCTAAACACATGAGTGTGAGAGTTGGGAAAGAAACACTGCTGGGGGATGGAAGTAGTCATTTTTACTACTTCGGTGTATGTAATGAGTCCTAAACTCATCGACAATGGAGTGGTGAGTTGCCCTGTGAGTACCTCCTCATTTGATTTATGATGTGTTTACGATGGCCTTAACTGGTTACCTTTTGGATGAATCGTGAAAGCTTGATTGCGCTATGATATTCCGGATTGATGTTGAGTGCGCCTAAATGCCAAGTCATTTGAAATTGCTTTTAAATGAATTTCGAAAACTTTTAGGGAAGAACTTTGTTGACCTATATGATCTCCACTTTTCTTTGACGGTCCATTTGCTTGGGGACAAGCAAGGGTTTGGCTTGGGGGAGCTTGATGTATGCACTTTATACTATATTTTTATGCTTCGTTCCCTTGCATTTTATAACATTCTGATGTGTGATTCGCATTTTCCATGTGGTTTTACGCTTGGTTGGAGTTTTTTGTGTCTTTGATTATTTCAGGCCATTCCACTCCACTCTCGTATTGGAAGCGGATCACTTCTGAGCATTAGGATGCGTGCTTCAAGATTTAGCAGAGTTCGAGACCGCACTACGGCACTTTTGTGAGCTCACGGGTCCATTCGGATATGCTTTCAGTCCCGTTTAGTCTCGTTTATACTTTTTCCGCGTTCTCATGTAGAAAAGTTAGCACAAGATGATGGGCCCGGGCAGGTATATTCATACCCGGGCGATTTCAAGCAAGAAGTAGGAATGTAAACCTACAAGCCCAGGACCCGGTCGGCTATACTCTAAACACGGTCGGGTCTGTCTAAAATCACTTGCATAAATATTCAATACACGGACCCGGTCGGGTCTTTGCTCAAACCCGGTCGGGCTTTGCCTAAACCCGGTCGGGTGCCGCAAATTCTGCTCTCTGGAAACCCTCAACACACGGACCCGGTCCGGTGTTCTAGAAACCCGGTCCGGTCCTGCTTTAATAACCGTTTTTCCGCACAGTTTTCTTATTTAATCATTAGGGAATGTAATAGAACGGGGGTTGAACATTTTCTCTGCTTTTTAGATACAATTAATTCTTCATTTATGGGGAGAAAGAAACTTTGTAACTTTCAATTACTTTCGTTCGTCATTTGGTATTCGATTTCAAGTATTATTTCTTTATCCTTTTCTTGTTATTAATTTCAATCATGTTTTCTTTAATTAATTCTTGTTTTGTTGCAATTGATATGTGTGAGTATTTTTTTAATCTAGGGTTAGATGGAACCCGAAAAAACTTCAAAGTACCAGAAACTTAACTAGGTGGTCTGAAATGCCTTTGAATAACATTCTTGAGGTGGAGTTGTTTGATGTTTGGGGTGTCGATTTAATGGGTATGTTTCCTTCTTCTTACGGGAACAAGTACATCTTGATCACCGTAGACTATGTCTCCAAATGGGTGGAAGCCATTGCCACCCCCACTAATGATGCAAGAGTAGTAGCTCGGTTCTTCAAGAGAGTTATTTTCCCTCGTTTTGGGACACCCCGTGTGTTGATTAGCGATGGAGGGTCACATTTAATAGAAGAGAAGTTCAAGTCTATGTTGAAAAAGTATGGTGTGCATCATCGTGTAGGTTTTTCATATCACCCCCAAACTAATGGGCAAGTAGAGATCTCTAACCGTGAAATCAAGTCCATCCTAGAGAAAACGGTCGCAAGATCAAGGAACGATTGGGCTAACAAGTTGGATGATGCTTTATGGGCGTACCGAACTGCTTTCAAGACTCCCATCGGTACCACTCCCTATAGATTGGTGTACCGAAAAGCTTGCCATCTCCCCGTTGAACTTGAGCATCGCGCTTATTGGGCTATCAAGGCCCTCAACTTTGATTTGCATGCTTCTTGAGAAGATAGAATGTTACAAGTTGCAGAGTTAGATAAGCTTCGCCTTGATGCATATGAAAGTTCTATGTTATACAAGGAGAGAACCAAGAGATGGCATGACAAGCACATTCAAAGGCGTGAATTCAAGGAAGGAGAACTAGTCCTATTGTTCAACTCCCGTCTCAAGCTATTTTCGGTAAAACTCAAATCCAGGTGGTCTGGACCATTCCAAGTCACCAAGGTCTTCCCTTATGGTTCTGTAGAAGTTTGGAGCGAGGGGAGCGATACATTCAAGGTGAATGGGCAACGGTTGAAACATTACCGAGCTGGAGTACCCATTCAAGGGAACCAGGTTTATAACCTTTCCCTTCCTTCTTCCTACTGAGTTGTTGAAGGAAGTCTAGCCATAGACTATAAATAAAGCACTTATTGGGAGCAACCCAAGTTTGTGAGTTGTTCTAATTTAGATTTTTTGTGCTTTGTATGCTTAGTTAAAAAAAAAAAAAGAAAAAAAAAGGAAAAAAAAGAATAATAATAAAAAAATTCTGGAAGTTAGCTAAACCTGGTTGGGTTTCCTTAAGGACCAGGTCGGGTCCGAGCACACTGCATTTTCACTAAAACTAGGTTGCACAGAAACCCGGTCGGGTTTCACTAAAGACCAGGTCGGGTCCGTGAGGCAGCAGAAAAACAAAGACTCTGAATTTCAGCAAACCCGGTCGGGTTCAATGGGATATCCGGACGGGTCTTTGAACGGCTGTTTTAAAATCCGCTTTTCCCTTCTCTTCTCTTCCACTTTCCTCCATACCCATTCTCAAGCTTTCTCTCTCTAAATTTCACCATCTACCCCTCTTCAAAAATTCCACCAAAACACACAAAAACTCCATCAAAGGGCTCCCCTTCCTCTCTTCTTCAACATCCATCCTTCCATTTTCACTCAAACCCTAACTTTCTCTCTCCTCACAAAGGGCTCCATTTTCTTTAAAACTCAAGGATGTCAAAGAGGCAACGATCTACAACTCGTGGAGCATCATATTCTCGCGGAGGAAGCCGTCAACCACCAATTCCTTCCGACCCAGAATACCCCGACATCATCTTTCGAGATGAGCATCAACATAAGAAGTTTCTTCAGGTTAAGGTACGGGCTATTCTTCCCTCACGTTTTTTCTGTCATGCATCTTTAAGAGAACTTGGAATTTACAATGCTATGTCAAATCTGTGTACTGCACTGAATTTCACTACTATGTTCAACATGTATTATAATTCTCACCCTACATTAGTTTATGAATTCTTAAGTTCTTGTGAGGAAGCAGTGTTAAATGGTGTACATGGCATGTCCTTCTATTTGTTAAATGTTGATCGTTTTTTGTCTTGTGCTGAACTTGAAGAGCTCTTTGGGCTAGATCCTGATTGGGGGCTTTTGAAGGTGCTTCAGGTCAATCTGCTTATGTAATTTGGAGAAAAATAACCGAAAAGCAGGAATTTGACCCAAAGCATCTAACAATTGCGAATGTGCAACACCCGGTGTTAAGAATTTTCCTAAAATTTCTATCAACAACTTTGTTTGCCCGGCATGATCATAGTGCATCTAGGTTAAATCATATTGCATTCTTGGCTCACGCTCTTAGGAGCAATGTCGATCCTCACCATGCACTTCCTATGAAAATGGTGAAACATTTGACAGGTTAGTCAGAACTTTTAATTGGTGGTATTGTCACTTGCATTGCCGTCCACTTTGGTTTTGTAGACTCTGTTGAAAGGCACCCTGATGCCTTGCTCACAACCGCTTTCCTCAAGCATGCCAATTATATTACGGACCAAACCGATCCTTTTCTTTGGCATGTTGGGAGAAGAACAATTGTTTTACCATCGAAAAACCTTCCCCCACTTTCCCCTGATTTGCCTCACTACTTGTTATTTCCTCCTGCTGGTTTTGTGGTTGAGGAGGAATACGATCATTTGGCACAAGAGGACTGCGAGGAAGAGGAGGACATTAATGACTTCCATCAACCTCATGACCCTCCACTCCATCCAAATATTCCTGCAATCCCTCCTTCTTATAACCACTTCCAGCGCGCCGTCATGACCCAATTTGCTAACATGAACACCGAGCTAGATGACGTTTCCCAGCATATGGCTCAGTTAGAGCTTGACCAACGTCGAGCTCTTGAGCCTATTTACGGCCAATTCTATCAAACCGGTGTGTTTCCTCCAGGGTTTTCTCAACACCCTTTTTGGTTTGACCCCACTAGATGGGGAGGTCCTTCCGGTTCTGGAGGTGGTAGTTCAGGCCAGTGATCATTAATTTGATCTTGTGCCAAACACTGAGGACTGTGCTTGGACTGGCTTGGGGGGATAATGACTTCCCACTCACTCACTCACTCATGCAACTGCATAATTTTATTATTTTCAGCATATAGAGTTAGGTTTTATTTCTCGCATGCATACAAAAAAAAAAGAAAAAGTGTTATGGCTTGATGAGAATTGTTGGAATCTCCTGTATATGAGTAACACTGTCTTTTCCCCTAAAATGAATTCTGCAAAATGTTTTGACTGGTATTTGGCATGTGATACTGTTATTTGGATGTCAGAGGCAAACCGCAGACACTCCTAATTTGAGAACCAGTTAAGAGGCATTTAATTGCCTCATGAGCATGAGTAGGTTAGCTGGTAAGTAGGCCTAATCAGATGTGTGTGCATTATCTAATAGTTGCGAGAAAAGAGATTTCACTCCCTACTGTCCCTACTAGGTCTCATACTTTTAGCACGACCAATAACCTTAGCCAACGTCGCTCCCATTATTAGCCTGAATTGATTCTCTTGGTAGTTGAAGTCTATTTCGAAGGAGAAGGACAGCAAAGTTAAAGTGAAAGTCTTTAGATGTTGTTTGTATTGGAGAGATCTTTTTGTCCTTCTAAACACATGAGTGTGAGAGTTGGGAAAGAAACACTGCTGGGGGATGGAAGTAGTCATTTTTACTACTTCGGTGTATGTAATGAGTCCTAAACTCATCGACAATGGAGTGGTGAGTTGCCCTGTGAGTACCTCCTCATTTGATTTATGATGTGTTTACGATGGCCTTAACTGGTTACCTTTTGGATGAATCGTGAAAGCTTGATTGCGCTATGATATTCCGGATTGATGTTGAGTGCGCCTAAATGCCAAGTCATTTGAAATTGCTTTTAAATGAATTTCGAAAACTTTTAGGGAAGAACTTTGTTGACCTATATGACCTCCACTTTTCTTTGACGGTCCATTTGCTTGGGGACAAGCAAGGGTTTGGCTTGGGGGAGCTTGATGTATGCACTTTATACTATATTTTTATGCTTCGTTCCCTTGCATTTTATAACATTCTAATGTGTGATTCGCATTTTCCATGTGGTTTTACGCTTGGTTGGAGTTTTTTGTGTCTTTGATTATTTCAGGCCATTCCACTCCACTCTCGTATTGGAAGCGGATCACTTCTGAGCATTAGGATGCGTGCTTCAAGATTTAGCAGAGTTCGAGACCGCACTACGGCACTTTTGTGAGCTCACGGGTCCATTCGGATATGCTTTCAGTCCCGTTTAGTCTCGTTTATACTTTTTCCGCGTTCTCATGTAGAAAAGTTAGCACAAGATGATGGGCCCGGGCAGGTATATTCATACCCGGGCGATTTCAAGCAAGAAGTAGGAATGTAAACCTACAAGCCCAGGACCCGGTCGGCTATACTCTAAACACGGTCGGGTCTGTCTAAAATCACTTGCATAAATATTCAATACACGGACCCGGTCGGGTCTTTGCTCAAACCCGGTCGGGCTTTGCCTAAACCCGGTCGGGTGCCGCAAATTCTGCTCTCTGGAAACCCTCAACACACGGACCCGGTCCGGTGTTCTAGAAACCCGGTCCGGTCCTGCTTTAATAACCGTTTTTCCGCACAGTTTTCTTATTTAATCATTAGGGAATGTAATAGAACGGGGGTTGAACATTTTCTCTGCTTTTTAGATACAATTAATTCTTCATTTATGGGGAGAAAGAAACTTTGTAACTTTCAATTACTTTCGTTCGTCATTTGGTATTCGATTTCAAGTATTATTTCTTTATCCTTTTCTTGTTATTAATTTCAATCATGTTTTCTTTAATTAATTCTTGTTTTGTTGCAATTGATATGTGTGAGTAGTTTTTTAATCTAGGGTTAGATGGAACCTTAGCCATGATGTTAATGAATTATTGAATGCCAATCCCTTTTTGTTATGCCTAATCCTTGTTCATGCTTGGTTTTTTATGCTAGTTAACTTATGTATTTTCAATAGAAATTTTAGAAATTGTGGTTAACAATTTATTCAATTGCTAACGAAAGTTAGAATTGAATGAATTGCCTTTTAGATCAAGGGCTTGATAATCTTCATGAAAATAGATAGATTTGATTGTTGGATCTTATAGAATACTATGTTCAATGTCATTACTATACTTGATTCCATGAAAATAGGTTTGATTGTATGGTTGTCAAGCCAATAGTCTTTGAAAGAAGTTATTAGTATCTTTAATGGTGTATTCGTCCTATTGAACTTGGTTACGACTGTTGTAGGGGTAGTAGGATATCATTGTGATCATATCATGCTAGTGGGGAAGTTTATCCCTAGATGTTTTAATATCATTG